>NW_026290946.1:107500-125000 GCF_023373465.1 Oncorhynchus keta | reverse complement strand
GGGGTGCACGTGGGGACTGTTAGAACAAAGATCTTTGTCATTAGCCAGATCCTCAACTCTCTCTCATTCTGATCCCATATTTCATTGATTTCAGCCTCCCGGCTCTCGGATTTTGATTAGCTTTTCTTCATATGAAAACTTCAGAAGGGCTCAATGAATTAACGAGTTGTTTTATGATATTTCTCAGAAGGCAGAGAAAGTACAGTTACAGGGAACGGAAATGCAGCCATAAGAAACCGTTCCCGTAACAGAAACGGCTCCGTTCGCTTCCAAAGAATTTAATTTACTTCTCATGAAGAGCTGGGTTGAACAGGGGAGTAAAGGGGGGGAGAGGAGGTGGCCATCATTTCTCAGGGCTCTAAAATTACCATGTGGCCACATGGAGAGAGGGTGGGGTGGGGGGGTTTATGGAGCTGGTCTGAACTCACTGTTTCACTCTGGGCAGGACCACTTTTATACCTAGAGGGAGATGAGGGTGGGACAGGTGAACGGGACACAGCTGGGATCCCTTTCTTATTGGCCAGAATCGATGGATAAAGAGAGAGAGAGAGGGGGAGCGAGAGAGAGAGAGAATGGTAGAAACAGAGAGAGAGAGAGAGAGGGGGAGAGAGAGAGAGAACAGTAGAGAGAGAGAGAGAAAAAGAGAGAACGGTAGAAACAGAGAGAGAGAGAAAGAGAGAACAGTAGAGAGAGAGAGAGAGAGAGAATGGTAGAAACAGAGAGAGAGAGAGAGAGAATGGTAGAAACATAGAGAGAGAGAGAGAATGAATGTAGAAACAGAGAGAGAGAGAGAGAGGGAGAGAGAGAGAACAGTAGAGACAGAGAGAGAGAGAAAGAGAGAACGGTAGAAACAGAGAGACAGAGAAAGAGAGAACAGTAGAGAGAGAAAGAAAATGGTAGAAACATAGAGACAGAGAGAGAGAAAGAGAGAATGGTAGAAACATAGAGAGACAGAGAGACAGAGAGAGAGAGAAAGAGAGAATGGTAGAAATGGAGACAGAGAGACACAGAGAGAGAAAGAGAGAATGGTAGAAACATAGAGAGACAGAGAGACACAGAGAGAGAGAAAGAGAGAATGGTAGAAACATAGAGAGACAGAGAGACACAGAGGAGAGAGAGAATGGTAGAAACAGAGAGAAACAGAGAGAGAGAGAGAGAGAGAGAGAGAGAGAGAGAAAGGGAGAAACAGAAACAGAGAGAGAGAGACAGAGAGACAGAGAGAGAGAGAGAGAGAGAGAGAAAGAGAGAGAGAGACGGTAGAAACAGAGAGAGAGGGGGAGGATATTTCCTGCGTTGAACCAGGCCACTGCGTCCTCAGAGCAGATCACATGAACATTTGATCAAATCCAGATTTCCTGCATTTAAATAGTTGTGGTTTCACGACTGGTTCCAGGACCTCAGAGGGGAATTCAAACCCACTTCCATTAGTCAAAGACCAATTGTTGCCGTGCTGTTTTTACAGTAGGAGGGTTGGGTGGTGAGAGCGAGGGGGAGGGGAGAGCACCTTGGGTATCCATCCAGTGGTTCCCACACCTGCAGGGGAGAGAGAAGAGGGGAGGAGGGTGACTCCTTCTCACCTCCTCACCACTGTGTGGTCCTGTCCTGAATCAGAAGCAGGTGTCCTGTCATCTGCTTTCTGTCTCTCTCTCTCTCTCTCTCTCTCTCTCTCCCCCTCTCTCTTTCTCCCTTTCTCCTCTCCCTCCCCCTCTCTCTCTCTCTCTCTCTCTTTCTCTCTCTCTCTATCTCTCCCCCCCTCTCTCTCTTTCTCCTTCCATCCCTCTCTCCCTGTCTGTCTCTCTCCCTCCCCTCTCTCTCCCTCCCTCCCTCTCCCTCCTCTCTCTCTTTTTCCTTCCATCCCTCTCCCTGTCTGTCTCTCTCCCTCCCTACTCTCTCTCTCTCTCTATGGGGTAGTCAGAGACTGAAAACATGGAGTAAACATGAGTGATGATTCCCAGAGATCTCAGGAGGTGAAGGAGAACAGATTGATGATTCCCAGAGATCTCAGGAGGTGAAGGAGAACAGATTGATGATTCCCAGAGATCTCAGGAGGTGAAGGAGAACAGAGTGATGATTCCCAGAGATCTCAGGAGGTGAAGGAGAACAGAGTGATGATTCCCAGAGATCTCAGGAGGTGAAGGAGAACAGAGTGATGATTCCCAGAGATCTCAGGAGGTGAAGGAGAACAGAGTGATGATTCCCAGAGATCTCAGGAGGTGAAGGAGAACAGAGTGATGATTCCCAGAGATCTCAGGAGGTGAAGGAGAACAGAGTGATGATTCCCAGAGATCTCAGGAGGTGAAGGAGAACAGAGTGATGATTCCCAGAGATCTCAGGAGGTGAAGGAGAACAGATTGATGATTCCCAGAGATCTCAGGAGGTGAAGGAGAACAGAGTGATGATTCCCAGAGATCTCAGGGGGTGAAGGAGAACAGGGTGATGATTCCCAGAGAGATTCCCAAATCAGCCCTGTGTTCCTCTGTTAACTAAGCCCTGTGTTCCTCTGTTCCTCTGTTAACTAAGCCCTGTGTTCCTCTGTTAACTAAGCCCTGTGTTCCTCTGTTCCTCTGTTAACTAAGCCCTGTGTTCCTCTGTTAACTAAGCCCTGTGTTCCTCTGTTCCTCTGTTAACTAAGCCCTGTGTTCCTCTGTTAACTAAGCCCTGTGTTCCTCTGTTAACTAAGCCCTGTGTTCCTCTGTTCCTCTGTTAACTAAGCCCTGTGTTCCTCTGTTCCTCTGTTAACTAAGCCCTGTGTTCCTCTGTTAACTAAGCCCTGTGTTCCTCTGTTAACTAAGCCCTGTGTTCCTCTGTTCCTCCTGTTAACTAAGCCCTGTGTTCCTCTGTTCCTCTGTTAACTAAGCCCTGTGTCCTCTGTTAACTGTTCCTCTGTTAACTAAGCCCTGTGTTCCTCTGTTAACTAAGCCCTGTGTTCCTCTGTTCCTCTGTTAAACTAAGCCCTGTGTTCCTCTGTTCCTCTGTTAACTAAGCCCTCTGTTCCTCTGTTAACTAAGCCCTGTGTTCCTCTGTTCCTCTGTTAACTAAGCCCTGTGTTCCTCTGTTCCTCTGTTAACTAAGCCCTGTGTTCCTCTGTTAACTAAGCCCTGTGTTCCTCTGTTAACTAAGCCCTGTGTTCCTCTGTTCCTCTGTTAACTAAGCCCTGTGTTCCTCTGTTAACTAAGCCCTGTGTTCCTCTGTTAACTAAGCCCTGTGTTCCTCTGTTCCTCTGTTAACTAAGCCCTGTGTTCCTCTGTTAACTAAGCCCTGTGTTCCTCTGTTCCTCTGTTAACTAAGCCCTGTGTTCCTCTGTTAACTAAGCCCTGTGTTCCTCTGTTCCTCTGTTAACTAAGCCCTGTGTTCCTCTGTTAACTAAGCCCTGTGTTCCTCTGTTAACTAAGCCCTGTGTTCCTCTGTTCCTCTGTTAACTAAGCCCTGTGTTCCTCTGTTCCTCTGTTAACTAAGCCCTGTGTTCCTCTGTTCCTCTGTTAACTAAGCCCTGTGTTCCTCTGTTAACTAAGCCCTGTGTTCCTCTGTTAACTAAGCCCTGTGTTCCTCTGTTCCTCTGTTAACTAAGCCCTGTGTTCCTCCTCTGTTAACTAAGCCCTGTGTTCCTCTGTTAACTAAGCCCTGTGTTCCTCTGTTCCTCTGTTAACTAAGCCCTGTGTTCCTCTGTTAACTCCTGTTAGCCCTGTGTTCCTCTGTTAACTAAGCCCTGTGTTCCTCTGTTAACTAAGCCCTGTGTTCCTCTGTTAACTAAGCCCTGTGTTCCTGTGTTAACTAAGCCCTGTGTTCCTCTGTTAACTAAGCCCTGTGTTCCTCTGTTAACTAAGCCATCTGTTCCTCTGTTAACTAAGCCCTGTGTTCCTCTGTTAACTAAGCCCTGTGTTCCTCTGTTAACTAAGCCCTGTGTTCCTCTGTTAACTAAGCCCTGTGTTCCTCTGTTAACTAAGCCCTGTGTTCCTCTGTTAACTAAGCCCTGTGTTCCTCTGTTAACTAAGCCCTGTGTTCCTCTGTTCCTGTGTTCCTGTTAACTAAGCCCTGTGTTCCTCTGTTAACTAAGCCCTGTGTTCCTCTGTTAACTAAGCCCTGTGTTCCTCTGTTAACTAAGCCCTGTGTTCCTCTGTTAACTAAGCCCTGTGTTCCTGTGTTAACTAAGCCCTGTGTTCCTCTGTTCCCCTGTTAACTAAGCCCTGTGTTCCTCTGTTAACTAAGCCCTGTGTTCCTCTGTTAACTAAGCCCTGTGTTCCTGTGTTAACTAAGCCCTGTGTTCCTGTGTTAACTAAGCCCTGTGTTCCTCTGTTAACTAATCCCTCTGTTCCTCTGTTAACTAAGCCCTCTGTTCCTGTGTTAACTAAGCCCTGTGTTCCTCTGTTCCTCTGTTAACTAAGCCCTGTGTTCCTCTGTTAACTAAGCCCTGTGTTCCTCTGTTCCTCTGTTAACTAAGCCCTGTGTTCCTCTGTTAACTAAGCCCTGTGTTAACTAAGCCCTGTGTTCCTGTGTTGAACCCTCCTAATTCACCTTGTCATTAGCATAACGATGGACCTTTCAGGGTTGTAACTGGACTCGTGTCGTGTGGTGACTTCAGACAGGCGGCAGAGAGAGAGAGAGAGAAGTGGTTCGGACGGCCTACATAACTATTATGGTAGCGTGAGACGGGTCAGCACCAACCCAGCTGGGCGTTAGCCCCACCTAATGCAGTGAAACAACATAGTCCTGCCCATGTGGCGAATCAGATCACACACACCTGACCTCACTCAGCAAGACTTCAGTCCCTCTGAGCAGTTTAACGTTACACACATCACTAATACGATCTCTGAATCCTCCTTTATCCACACACACACCTCGTCACCTAGTGGCAAGCTATCCCCTATGTAGTGCACTACTTTGGCGTCTGGTAGCTCTGTGCAGTGTACTACGTAGGGAATAGGGTGTCATAGGGCTCTGGTCTATCTCCTATGTAGTGCACTACTTTGGCGTCTGGTAGCTCTGTGCAGTGTACTACGTAGGGAATAGGGTGTCATAGGGCTCTGGTCTATCCCCTATGTAGTGCACTACTTTGGCTTCTGGTAGCTCTGTGCAGTGTACTACGTAGGGAATAGGGTGTTGTTTGGGACAAAGGTGTAGTATTTCTAGAACGGTTAGGGCGGTGTTGTCGGAGAACGTTGTTCTAGAACGGTTAGGGCGGTGTTGTCGTGTAGAACGAGTTCTAGAACGGTTAGGTCGGCGTGTCGTGCAGAACGTCATTCTAGAACGGTTAGGGCGGCGTGTCGTAGAACGTTGGTTCTAGAACGGTTAGGTCGGGCGTGTCGTTGTTTGAACGCCATTCTAGAACGGTTAGGGCGGCGTGTCGTAGAACGTAGTTCTAGAACGGTTAGGTCGGCGTGTCGGAGAACGTCGTTCTAGAACGGTTAGGGCGGCGTGTCGGAGAACGTAGTTCTAGAACGGTTAGGTCGGCGTGTCGGAGAACGTCGTTCTAGAACGGTTAGGGCGGCGTGTCGGAGAACGTAGTTCTAGAACGGTTAGGTCGGCGTGTCGGAGAACGTCGTTCTAGAACGGTTAGGGCGGCGTGTCGTAGAACGACAGGTCATAAGGTCACAATGTGAAGGACGTCAGGCTGAATCCCATCTGCTAGGGTTAGGTGAGGCGGTCTGTCTCCTCCCACCTCTCCTCTCCTCCCACCTCTCCTCTCCTACCACCTCTCCTCCCCTCCCACCTCTCCTCTCCTCCCACCTCTCCTCCCCTCCCACCTCCTCCCACCTCTCCTCTCCTCCCACCTCTCCTCCTCCCACCTCCTCCCACCTCTCCTCTCCTCCAACCTCCTCCCAACTCTCCTCCCCTCCCACCTCTCCTCTCCTCCCACCTCTCCTCTCCTACCACCTCTCCTCCCCTCCCACCTCTCCTCTCCTCCCACCTCTCCTCCCTCCCACCTCCTCCCACCTCTCCTCTCCTCCCACCTCCTCCCACCTCTTCCCCCTTTCCCACCTCCTCCCACCTCTCCTCCCCTCCTACCTCCTCCCACCTCTCCTCTCCTCCCACATCCTCTCCTCCCAGCTCCCTCTCCTCCCACCTCCCCCTCCCACCTCTCCTCTCCTACCACCTCCTCCCACCTCTCCCCTCCTCCCACATCCTCTCCTCCCAGCTCTCCTCCTCCCACCTCCTCCCACCTCTCCTCCCACCTCTCCTCTCCTCCCACATCCTCTCCTACCAGCTCCCCTCTCCTCCCACCTCCCCTCCCTCCCACCTCTCCTCTCCTCCCACCTCCTCCCACATCCTCTCCTCCCACCTCTCCTCCCAGCTCCCACCTCCTCTCACCTCCTCTCCTCCCACCTCTCCTCTCCTCCCATCTCTCCTCCCTCCCACCTCCTCCCACCTCCTCTCCTCCCACCTCCTCTCCTCCCAGCTCTCCTCTCCTCCCACCTCCTCCTCCCAGCTCTCCTCTCCTCCCACCTCTCCTCTCCTCCCACCTCCTCCTCCCAGCTCCTCTCCTCCCAGCTCTCCTCTCCTCCCACCTCCTCCTCCCAGCTCTCCTCTCCTCCCACCTCCTCCTCCCAGCTCTCCTCTCCTCCCACCTCCTCCCTCCCAGCTCTCCTCCCCTCCCACCTCCTCCTCTCCCCACCTCCTCCTCCCAGCTCTCCTCCTCCCACCTCCTCTCCTCCCACCTCCTCCTCCCAGCTCTCCTCTCCTCCCACCTCCTCCCAGCTCTCCTCTCCTCCCACCTCCTCTCCTCCCAGCTCTCCTCTCCTCCCACCTCCTCCTCCCAGCTCTCCTCTCCTCCCAGCTCTCCTCCCCTCCCACCTCCTCTCCTCCCACCTCCTCCCTCCCAGCTCTCCTCTCCTCCCACCTCCTCCTCCCAGCTCCTCTCCTCAGCAGGAAGCAGCTCGTCAGGTCAACAGCCATTAGTTCTGATTAAATAATAGAGGTGGTGAGATTTTAGTTGTCTGGGGGTTCTTGTTCTGCAGGTGCCGTGCAGCCTGGAGTATTGGGACGAGCTCCAGCACGCCTTCGTCCCCTACCGAGAGTTCAGCCTATCAGAGAGTAGCGCCTGCGAGCTGACCCTGCCCAGCCTGACGCTGACCAATGAGCAGAAGGATCTGGTGACCTCTGACCTGTGGAGGATCGTCCTCAACAACAACCCAGACGGAGGAGACGAACAGAGGTGAGGAGACGATTAACACGCTCTTCACACACCTGATTCTATGGTGTGTGTGTGTGTGTGTGTGTGTGTGTGTGTGTGTGTGTGTGTGTGTGTGTGTGTGTGTGTGTGTGTGTGTGTGTGTGTGTGTGTGTGTGTGTGTGTGTGTGTGTGTGTGTGTGTGTGTGTGTATCTGTGTGTGTGTGTGTATCTGTGTGTGTGTGTGTATCTGTGTGTGTGTGTGTGTGTGGTTCAGTGAGCCAGTACAGTGCAGAACGATGAGCATCTCTGAGCACAAAAGCCTCTGTGTGTCAGTCCACATCTGGGAGGGAAGGTGGGAGGGAGGGAAGGTGGGAGGGACGGCGGGAGGGAACGTTGGGAGGGAGGGAAGGCGGAAGGGAAGGAAGGTGGGAGGGGGGAAGGAAGGAAGGTTGGGAGGGAAGGTTGGGAGGGGGGAGGGAAGGCGGAAGGGAAGGAAGGTTGGGAGGGAGGGAAGGCGGAAGGGAAGGAAGGTGGGAGGAAGGAAGGTGGGAGGGAAGGTTAGGAGGGAGGGAGGGAAGGTGGGAGGGAGGGAAGGTGGGAGGGAAGGTTGGGAGAGAAGGAAGGTGGGAGGGAAGGTTGGGAGGGAGGGAAGGAAGGTGGGGGGGGCAGTGGACCTGGCCCAGGTTCAGATCAACCGACATTTCCCAGCACACCAAGTGGCTGTCGGGGCCAAACAGATCCCATCCAGCTGACCTTGAGGGGGAGGGAGAACAACAGAAAACAGCAACTCCGTGAAAAGCCAAATATACATGTGCATTTCATTACAGTCTCCAGTTTCCTTTACTGTCAATGTGTGTCCCAATTGACAGCTTATTCCCTGCATACTACGGACCCTGGTCAAAAGTAGTGCACTACGTAGGGAATAGTGAGCAAAGCACCCCCCCAGGTCGTATGGTGGATCTTAGTAGCAACAAATTACACAGCCAATTAAGCTCAGTCCTCCTCCATGACACCTTGTTAATGTCCCTCCAGCCAGTCCTCCTCCATGACACCTTGTTAATGTCCCTCCAGCCCAGTCCTCCTCCATGACACCTTGTTAATGTCCCTCCAGCCCAGTCCTCCTCCATGACACCTTGTTAATGTCCCTCCAGCCCAGTCCTCCTCCATGACACCTTGTTAATGTCCCTCCAGCCAGTCCTCCTCCATGACACCTTGTTAATGTCCCTCCAGCCCAGTCCTCCTCCATGACACCTTGTTAATGTCCCTCCAGCCCAGTCCTCCTCCATGACACCTTGTTAATGTCCCTCCAGCCCAGTCCTCCTCCATGACACCTTGTTAATGTCCCTCCAGCCCAGTCCTCCTCCATGACACCTTGTTAATGTCCCTCCAGCCCAGTCCTCCTCCATGACACCTTGTTAATGTCCCTCCAGCCCAGTCCTCCTCCATGACACCTTGTTAATGTCCCTCCAGCCAGTCCTCCTCCATGACACCTTGTTAATGTCCCTCCAGCCCAGTCCTCCTCCATGACACCTTGTTAATGTCCCTCCAGCCAGTCCTCCTCCATGACACCTTGTTAATGTCCCTCCAGCCAGTCCTCCTCCATGACACCTTGTTAATGTCCCCCAGTCCTCCTCCATGACACCTTGTTAATGTCCCTCCAGCCCAGTCCTCCTCCATGACACCTTGTTAATGTCCCTCCAGTCCTCCTCCATGACACCTTGTTAATGTCCCTCCAGCCCTCCTCCATGACACCTTGTTAATGTCCCTCCAGCCCAGTCCTCCTCCATGACACCTTGTTAATGTCCCTCCAGTCCTCCTCCATGACACCTTGTTAATGTCCCTCCAGCCCAGTCCTCCTCCATGACACCTTGTTAATGTCCCCCAGTCCTCCTCCATGACACCTTGTTAATGTCCCTCCAGCCCAGTCCTCCTCCATGACACCTTGTTAATGTCCGCCCAGTCCTCCTCCATGACACCTTGTTAATGTCCCTCCAGCCCAGTCCTCCTCCATGACACCTTGTTAATGTCCGCCCAGTCCTCCTCCATGACACCTTGTTAATGTCCTCCAGCCCAGTCCTCCTCCATGACACCTTGTTAATGTCCCTCCAGCCCAGTCCTCCTCCATGACACCTTGTTAATGTCCCTCCAGCCAGTCCTCCTCCATGACACCTTGTTAATGTCCCTCCAGCCCAGTCCTCCTCCATGACACCTTGTTAATGTCCCTCCAGCCAGTCCTCCTCCATGACACCTTGTTAATGTCCCTCCAGTCCTCCTCCATGACACCTTGTTAATGTCCCTCCAGCCCAGTCCTCCTCCATGACACCTTGTTAATGTCCCTCCAGCCAGTCCTCCTCCATGACACCTTGTTAATGTCCCTCCAGCCCAGTCCTCCTCCATGACACCTTGTTAATGTCCCTCCAGCCCAGTCCTCCTCCATGACACCTTGTTAATGTCCCTCCAGCCCAGTCCTCCTCCATGACACCTTGTTAATGTCCCTCCAGCCAGTCCTCCTCCATGACACCTTGTTAATGTCCCTCCAGCTCAGTCCTCCTCCATGACACCTTGTTAATGTCCCTCCAGCCAGTCCTCCTCCATGACACCTTGTTAATGTCCCTCCAGCCCAGTCCTCCTTCATGACACCTTGTTAATGTCCCTCCAGCCAGTCCTCCTCCATGACACCTTGTTAATGTCCCTCCAGCCCAGTCCTCCTTCATGACACCTTGTTAATGTCCCTCCAGCTCACCCAAGGATAGTGGATAGTGTTCTAGAACAGGATAGTGTTCTAGAATGTTCTAGAGAATAGTTCTGAGGTGAATACAGGACTGACTATAGTGAAATAGGTTCTCCTCTCTCCCTCGGTCAGACCGGGAGGCAGAAGACATATAGTAAGAACCTACCGGAAGTGTCTTTCTCCTCTTCCTCCCAGTGAGTCAGATTTATTAACTGTCAAACTTTAATTAATTCTTCATGTATCTCTTTACAGTTCTGACAGTGAGTCAGGTTCTCAGCAGGGTTCCTCGGGGTCCCAGCTTCTGCCCTGTGACCAGCTGGTGTCCCCACGGCGCTGGCAGCTTGTACCCGTGTCGACTCCTGCTTCGCCCCTGGTCCGTGCCCTCCCTGGGCGTGTCTCTCACCCTGGCACAGATACAGCTGCACCTCTACCACCACCTGGAGCAGCTGGGCACAGGTACTGTAGCACCGCCTGAGCAGCTGGGTACAGGTACTGTAGCACCGCCTGGAGCAGCTGGGTACAGGTAGTGTAGCACCGCCTGGAGCAGCTGGGTACAGGTACTGTAGCACCGCCAGGAGCAGCTGGGCACAGGTACTGTAACACCGCCTGGAGCAGCTGGGTACAGGTACTGTAACACCGCCTGGAGCAGCTGGGTACAGGTACTGTAACACCGCCTGGAGCAGCTGGGTACAGGTACTGTAGCACCGCCTGGAGCAGCTGGGTACAGGTACTGTAACACCGCCTGGAGCAGCTGGGTACAGGTACTGTAACACCGCCTGGAGCAGCTGGGTACAGGTACTGTAGCACCGCCTGGAGCAGCTGGGTACAGGTACTGTAACACCGCCTGGAGCAGCTGGGTACAGGTACTGTAACACCGCCTGGAGCAGCTGGGTACAGGTACTGTAACACCGCCTGGAGCAGCTGGGTACAGGTACTGTAACACCGCCTGGAGCAGCTGGGTACAGGTACTGTAACACCGCCTGGAGCAGCTGGGTACAGGTACTGTAACACCGCCTGGAGCAGCTGGGTACAGGTACTGTAGCACCACCTGGAGCAGCTGGGTACAGGTACTGTAACACCGCCTGGAGCAGCTGGGTACAGGTACTGTAGCACCGCCTGGAGCAGCTGGGTACAGGTACTGTAACACCACCTGGGTACAGGTACTGTAGCACCACCTGGAGCAGCTGGGTACAGGTACTGTAACACCACCTGGAGCAGCTGGGTACAGGTACTGTAGCACCGCCTGGAGCAGCTGGGTACAGGTACTGTAGCACCGCCTGGAGCAGCTGGGCACAGGTACTGTAGCACCGCCTGAGCAGCTGGGTACAGGTACTGTAACACCACCTGGAGCAGCTGGGTACAGGTACTGTAGCACCGCCTGGAGCAGCTGGGTACAGGTACTGTAGCACCGCCTGGAGCAGCTGGGTACAGGTACTGTAACACCGCCTGTAGCAGCTGGGTACAGGTACTGTAACACCGCCTGGAGCAGCTGGGTACAGGTACTGTAACACCGCCTGGAGCAGCTGGGTTGTTGCTATTTTCTCGTGTTTCATCTGAAGTCGTTCTCATACTACTGTCACTTTAGTCGTATATTAGATTCACTCACATCTCCTCTGTCCGTCTGTCTCCAGCGCCGTCACGTCGACTCCGCCCCTTCCTGCCGGACAGGAAGTTGCCCCAGGAGCAAGAGTACCTGGTCATCGGGGCACAGGAGCCGCGGCTGTTCCTCCGCCAGTGGAGCGGCGGCGGTAACGTCAGCGCCGCCCGGCTCTGCCAGGAGATCCAGTTCTCCACCGAGCTGGACTGCAGACTGTTGGAGTACCGGAACTTGACTTGGCTCTCCCTGCTGCAGCCGTTCATACTGCAGGGTCAGGCTGCGGTCACACGCTGCTCCAACAACGTCCTCCTGGACGGGAACGTCTTCGTAGACCCGGTCTTCATCAACATCAGCCAGAACACCGTTCACAGTCTGGATACGGCCCTACGGGGCTGGCAACAGGTGAGACTACTGGTATATACTGAGTCAGTCTAATCCTAATCCTAACGTTCATCACTATCAGTCTGGATACAGGTGAGACTACTGTTATATACTGAGTCAGTCTAATCCTAATCCTAACGTTCATCACTATCAGTCTGGATACAGCCCTACGGGCCTGGCAACAGGTGAGACTACTGGTATATACTGAGTTAGTCTAATCCTAATCCTAACGTTCATCACCATCAGTCTGGCAACAGGTGAGACTACTGGTATATACTGAGTTAGTCTAATCCTAATCCTAACGTTCATCACCATCAGTCTGGCAACAGGTGAGACTGCTGGTATATACTGAGTCAGTCTAATCCTAATCAAACCAACTTTCCCCAGGCAGGCCTACCCCCCCAGCCTCAAACCATCTTACCCCAGACAGGCCTACCCCCCAGCCTCAAACCAACTTACCCCAGACAGGCCTACCCCCCCAGCCTCAAACCAACTTACCCCAGACAGGCCTACCCCCCCAGCCTCAAACCATCTTACCCCAGACAGGCCTACCCCCCCAGCCTCAAACCATCTTTCCCCAGACAGGCCTACCCCCAGCCTCAAACCAACTTTCCCCAGGCAAGCCTACCCCCAGCCTCAAACCAACTTTCCCCAGGCAGGCCTACCCCCAGCCTCAAACCAACTTTCCCCAGGCAGGCCTACCCCCCCCGCCTCAAACCACCTTACCCCAGACAGGCCTACCCCCCCAGCCTCAAACCAACTTACCCCAGACAGGCCTACCCCCCCAGCCTCAAACCAACTTACCCCAGACAGGCCTACCCCCCCAGCCTCAAACCATCTTACCCCAGACAGGCCTACCCCCCCAGCCTCAAACCATCTTTCCCCAGACAGGCCTACCCCCAGCCTCAAACCAACTTACCCCAGGCAGGCCTACCCCCCAGCCTCAAACCATCTTTCCCCAGGCAGGCCTACCCCCCCAGCCTCAATCCCAACTTTCCCCAGGCAGGCCTACCCCCCAGCCTCAATCCCATCTTTCCCCAGACAGGCCTACCCCCCCAGCCTCAAACCAACTTTCCCCAGGCAGGCCTACCCCCCCAGCCTCAATCCCATCTTTCCTCAGGCAGGCCTACCCCCCCAGCCTCAAACCAACTTACCCCAGACAGGCCTACCCCCCCAGCCTCAAACCAACTTACCCCAGACAGGCCTACCCCCCCAGCCTCAAACCAACTTTCCCCAGGCAAGCCTACCCCCCCAGCCTCAAACCAACTTTCCCCAGGCAAGCCTACCCCCCCAGCCTCAATCCAACTTACCCCAGGCAGGCCTACCCCCAGCCTCAAACCAACTTTCCCCAGGCAAGCCTACCCCCAGCCTCAAACCAACTTTCCCCAGGCAGGCCTACCCCCCCAGCCTCAATCCCATCTTTCCTCAGGCAGGCCTACCCTCCCAGCCTCAAACCAACTTTCCCCAGGCAAGCCTACCCCCCCAGCCTCAAACCAACTTTCCCCAGGCAGGCCTACCCCCCCAGCCTCAAACCAACTTTCCCCAGGCAGGCCTACCCCCCCAGCCTCAAACCATCTTACCCCAGACAGGCCTACCCCCAGCCTCAAACCAACTTACCCCAGACAGGCCTACCCCCCCAGCCTCAAACCAACTTACCCCAGACAGGCCTACCCCCCCAGCCTCAAACCATCTTACCCCAGACAGGCCTACCCCCCCAGCCTCAAACCATCTTTCCCCAGACAGGCCTACCCCCCCAGCCTCAAACCAACTTACCCCAGGCAGGCCTACCCCCCCAGCCTCAAACCATCTTTCCCCAGGCAGGCCTACCCCCCAGCCTCAATCCCAACTTTCCCCAGGCAGGCCTACCCCCCCAGCCTCAATCCCATCTTTCCCCAGACAGGCCTACCCCCCCAGCCTCAAACCAACTTACCCCAGACAGGCCTACCCCCAGCCTCAAACCAACTTACCCCAGACAGGCCTACCCCCAGCCTCAAACCAACTTACCCCAGGCACGCCTACCCCCCAGCCTCAAACCAACTTTCCCCAGGCACGCCTACCCCCCAACTCCAAACCCAGCCTTCTCCCCTCTCTCCCTATCTTCTCCCCCTCTCTCCCTCTCCTCTCCTATCCTCTCTCCCCTCTCTCCCTATCCTCTCTCCCTCTCCTCTCCCCCTCTCTCCCTCTCCTCTCCCCCCTCTCTCCCTCTCCTCTCCCCCTCTCTCCCTATCCTCTCCCCAGGGAAGGAGCTTTAGGGTTTAGCCACAGTAAAACAGTAGTTTTTACACACTCTACTCTCTCACAGAACACCAAATGTTCACTTAGGAAATCACGAGGGAGCAGGGCTTTTTCGAGGGAGCAGGGCTTTTTCACGAGGGAGCAGGGCTTTTTCACGAGGGAGCAGGGCTTTGCTCTGTTCCTGTTTGAATGATCCTTCTCGTCTTTACCCCCCCCCCCCCCGGGTAGAGAAGATAGATCCATCGCTAGTTAAAGACAGATCAGGTTTTTGTTCCCAGCAGATGTAGCAGGGATCTGATGGCCCCGTACAGGAAACAGGGGCTTTGGGTACCGTCGTCGTTCCTTGATATATTTTTATTGTCTGTTTTTAATAATTGTCTTTTACCGCCAACTTCTGCGTGGCAAAAAGGATCCAATTCCACGTGATTAGAAGTTTCTCTCCCGTCTATAATTACCGTCTCCAGTTTGTCACGTCTAGCGTAGATCTGTGTGACATAGAGAGGCCCATATATGCCTACGTAACCAGGACTAATGTGTGCACAGGGAGCAGGAGGAGTAATGTAATATGTGGTCGGATTATAGAACTGGATATTCTGGTGTCTGCTGGGACATCGGGGCTGACTGGGAGACCTGTCACTTTTTAAAAAAAACAGTTTATAACAAGCAGGGGTTTTATTGACTATCTCAGGAGGTAATATTTGTCCACATGAAGCTGTTTTTTTTATAGAGAGAGAATGAACAGAGGACGGTGAAAGGATGAAGATGGCTGTATCGTGTAGCCTAATGAAGAGTCTCTGTTCACCGATACCGATCTTTAAAAGAAGGCTTAGCACGGCATCTTAAAGATGTCTGGCGGTTTAGATATCAGCGCGTCGAAGTTGAAAGGTCAGCCTCAGATGGCGTTCCTCTATAAAGAGGGAATGGATTTGGGACTCGTGCCAGCTGCTGTCCCGTCCACCAGGTTTAATGAGGTAAAAACTTTCCCAGCGGTTTCCAATAGCAACAGCAGTACAGTGTTTTTGGCTGTTAAACTCTGAGCTTTTTTTTTTACCACAGGCCTCCTTTAACAGTCACTCTGGGGTCACTCTGGGGGTCACTCTGTCTCAATGTGACGTTGGGGGTCTGTTGTGTTGAGGTTGGACTGGTTCATGAGAAGCTCTCTGACGTTGGGGGTCTGTTGTGTTGAGGTTGGACTGGTTCATGAGAAGCTCTCTGACGTTGGGGGTCTGTTGTGTTGAGGTTGGACTGGTTCATGAGAAGCTCTCTGACGTTGGGGGTCTGTTGTGTTGAGGTTGGACTGGTTCATGAGAAGCTCTCTGACGTTGGGGGTCTGTTGTGTTGAGGTTGGACTGGTTCATGAGAAGCTCTCTGACGTTGGGGGTCTGTTGTGTTGAGGTTGGACTGGTTCATGAGAAGCTCTCTGACGTTGGGGGTCTGTTGTGTTGAGGTTGGACTGGTTCATGAGAAGCTCTCTGACGTTGGGGGTCTGTTGTGTTGAGGTTGGACTGGTTCATGAGAAGCTCTCTGACGTTGGGGGTCATGAGGGACTCAGATACATGGTATAGTGTTGTGTGTATATTGTAGTCAGTCAGTCAGTGAGAGAGACTCAGATATCACACCTACACCGTCACCATAGTAACTGGACATGCTATGTTCCTACACCGTCACCATAGTAACTGGACATGCTATGTTCCTACACCGTCACCAAAGTAACTGGACATGCTGTGTTCCTACACCGTCACCATAGTAACTGGACATGCTGTGTTCCTACACCGTCACCATAGTAACTGGACATGCTATGTTCCTACACCGTCACCATAGTAACTGGACATGCTATGTTCCTACACCGTCACCATAGTAACTGGACATGCTATGTTCCTACACCGTCACCATAGTAACTGGACATGCTATGTTCCTACACCGTCACCAGAGTAACTGGACATGCTGTGTTCCTACACCGTCACCATAGTAACTGGACATGCTGTGTTCCTACACCGTCACCATAGTAACTGGACATGCTATGTTCCTACACCGTCACCATAGTAACTGGACATGTTCCTACACCGTCACCATAGTATCTGGACATGTTCCTACACCGTCACCATAGTAACTGGACATGCTATGTTCCTACACCGTCACCATAGTAACTGGACATGCTATGTTCCTACACCGTCACCATAGTAACTGGGCATGCTATGTACTACTGTTTACATGGGGCCTGTATTTAAACCCGACCTGACCTCTGACCTGACCCACTACTACTGTTTACATGGTGCTTGTATTTAAACCTGACCTGACCTCTGACCTGACCCACTACTACTGTTTACACTCATCTCACTGAGTCTACCTTTAAACCCGACCTGACCTCTGACCTAACACCTTATACGAAATGGCTCCTAGCCTCCCACTCATCTCACTGAGTCTACCTTTAAACCCAACCTGACCTCTGACCTAACATCTCATACGACATGGCTCCGAGCCTCCCACTCATCTCACTGAGTCTACCTTTAAACCCAACCTGACCTCTGACCTAACATCTCATACGACATGGCTCCGAGCCTCCCACTCATCTCACTGAGTCTACCTTTAAACCCGACCTGACCTCTGACCTGACCCACTACTACTGTTTACACTCATCTCACTGAGTCTACCTTTAAACCCAACCTGACCTCTGACCTGACCCACTACTACTGTTTACACTCATCTCACTGAGTCTACCTTTAAACCCAACCTGACCTCTGACCTAACATCTCATACGACATGGCTCCGAGCCTCCCACTCATCTCACTGAGTCTACCTTTAAACCCGACCTGACCTCTGACCTGACCCACTACTACTGTTTACACTCATCTCACTGAGTCTACCTTTAAACCCAACCTGACCTCTGACCTAACATCTCATACGACATGGCTCCGAGCCTCCCACTCATCTCACTGAGTCTACCTTTAAACCCGACCTGACCTCTGACCTGACCCACTACTACTGTTTACACTCATCTCACTGAGTCTACCTTTAAACCCAACCTGACCTCTGACCTAACATCTCATACGACATGGCTCCGAGCCTCCCACTCATCTCACTGAGTCTACCTTTAAACCCAACCTGACCTCTGACCTAACACCTTATACGACATGGCTCCTAGCCTCCCACTCATCTCACTGAGTCAACCTTTAAACCCAACCTGACCTCTGACCTGACCCACTACTACTGTTTACACTCATCTCACTGAGTCTACCTTTAAACCCAACCTGACCTCTGACCTAACATCTCATACGACATGGCTCCGAGCCTCCCACTCATCTCACTGAGTCTACCTTTAAACCCGACCTGACCTCTGACCTGACCCACTACTACTGTTTACACTCATCTCACTGAGTCTACCTTTAAACCCAACCTGACCTCTGACCTAACATCTCATACGACATGGCTCCGAGCCTCCCACTCATCT
>NW_026290946.1:95000-102500 GCF_023373465.1 Oncorhynchus keta | reverse complement strand
GGATTAGATATCTATACTGTCATGGTAATCATTACCTCTGAGAGGATTAGATATCTATACTGTCATGGTAATCATTACCTCTGATAGGAGAGAGGATTAGATATCTATACTGTCATGGTAATCATCACCTCTGAGAGGATTAGATATCTATACTGTCATGGTAATCATTACCTCTGAGAGGATTAGATATCTATACTGTCATGGTAATCATTACCTCTGAGAGGATTAGATATCTATACTGTCATGGTACTCATTACCTCTGAGAGGATTAGATATCTATACTGTTATGGTAATCATTACCTCTGAGAGGATTAGGTATCTATACTGTCATGGTCATCATTACCTCTGAGAGGATTAGATATCTATACTGTCATGGTAATCATTACCTCTGAGAGGATTAGATATCTATACTCTCATGGTAATCATTACCTCTGAGAGGATTAGATATCTATACTGTCATGGTAATCATTACCTCTGAGAGGAGAGAGGATTAGATATCTATACTGTCATGGTAATCATTACCTCTGAGAGGAGAGAGGATTAGATATCTATACTGTCATGGTAATCATTACCTCTGAGAGGAGAGAGGATTAGATATCTATACTGTCATGGTAATCATTACCTCTGAGAGGATTAGATATCTATACTGTCATGGTAATCATTACCTCTGAGAGGATTAGATATCTATACTGTCATGGTAATCATTACCTCTGAGAGGATTAGATATCTATACTGTCATGGTAATCATTACCTCTGAGAGGAGAGAGGATTAGATATCTATACTGTCATGGTAATCATTACCTCTGAGAGGATTAGATTTCTATACTGTCATGGTAATCATTACCTCTGATAGGATTATATATCTATACTGTCATGGTAATCATTACCTCTGAGAGGATTAGATATCTATAATGTCATGGTAATCATTACCTCTGAGAGGATTAGATATCTATACTGTCATGGTAATCATTACCTCTGAGAGGAGAGAGGATTAGATATCTATACTGTCATGGTAATCATTACCTATGAGAGGAGAGAGGATTAGATATCTATACTGTCATGGTAATCATTACCTCTGAGAGGATTAGATATCTATACTGTCATGGTCATCATTACCTCTGAGAGGATTAGATATCTATACTGTCATGGTACTCATTACCTCTGAGAGGATTAGATATCTATACTGTTATGGTAATCATTACCTCTGAGAGGATTAGGTATCTATACTGTCATGGTCATCATTACCTCTGAGAGGATTAGATATCTATACTGTCATGGTAATCATTACCTCTGAGAGGATTAGATATCTATACTGTCATGGTAATCATTACCTCTGAGAGGAGAGAGGATTAGATATCTATACTGTCATGGTAATCATTACCTCTGAGAGGAGAGAGGATTAGATATCTATACTGTCATGGTAATCATTACCTCTGAGAGGAGAGAGGATTAGATATCTATACTATCATGGTAATCATTACCTCTGAGAGGATTAGATATCTATACTGTCATGGTAATCATTACCTCTGAGAGGAGAGAGGATTAGATATCTATACTGTCATGGTAATCATTACCTCTGAGAGGAGAGAGGATTAGATATCTATACTGTCATGGTAATCATTACCTCTGAGAGGATTAGATATCTATACTGTCATGGTAATCATTACCTCTGAGAGGAGAGAGGATTAGATATCTATACTGTCATGGTAATCATTACCTCTGAGAGGATTAGATATCTATACTGTCATGGTAATCATTACCTCTGAGAGGAGAGAGGATTAGATATCTATACTGTCATGGTAATCATTACCTCTGAGAGGATTAGATATCTATACTGTCATGGTAATCATTACCTCTGAGAGGAGAGAGGATTAGATATCTATACTGTCATGGTAATCATTACCTCTGAGAGGATTAGATATCTATACTGTCATGGTAATCATTACCTCTGAGAGGAGAGTGGATTAGATATCTATACTGTCATGGTAATCATTACCTCTGAGAGGATTAGATATCTATACTGTCATGGTAATCATTACCTCTGAGAGGATTAGATATCTATACTGTCATGGTAATCATTACCTCTGAGAGGAGAGAGGATTAGATATCTATACTGTCATGGTAATCATTACCTCTGAGAGGAGAGAGGATTAGATATCTATACTGTCATGGTAATCATTACCTCTGAGAGGATTAGATATCTATACTGTCATGGTAATCATTACCTCTGAGAGGATTAGATATCTATACTGTCATGGTAATCATTACCTCTGAGAGGATTAGATATCTATACTGTCATGGTAATCATTACCTCTGAGAGGAGAGAGGATTAGATATCTATACTGTCATGGTAATCATTACCTCTGAGAGGATTAGATATCTATACTGTCATGGTAATCATTACCTCTGAGAGGATTAGATATCTATACTGTCATGGTAATCATTACCTCTGAGAGGATTAGATATCTATACTCTCATGGTAATCATTACCTCTGAGAGGATTAGATATCTATACTGTCATGGTAATCATTACCTCTGAGAGGAGAGAGGATTAGATATCTATACTGTCATGGTAATCATTACCTCTGAGAGGAGAGAGGATTAGATATCTATACTGTCATGGTAATCATTACCTCTGAGAGGAGAGAGGATTAGATATCTATACTGTCATGGTAATCATTACCTCTGAGAGGATTAGATATCTATACTGTCATGGTAATCATTACCTCTGAGAGGAGAGAGGATTAGATATCTATACTGTCATGGTAATCATTACCTCTGAGAGGATTAGATATCTATACTGTCATGGTAATCATTACCTCTGAGAGGAGAGAGGATTAGATATCTATACTGTCATGGTAATCATTACCTCTGAGAGGAGAGAGGATTAGATATCTATACTGTCATGGTAATCATTACCTCTGAGAGGATTAGATATCTATACTGTCATGGTAATCATTACCTCTGAGAGGAGAGAGGATTAGATATCTATACTGTCATGGTAATCATTACCTCTGAGAGGATTAGATATCTATACTGTCATGGTAATCATTACCTCTGAGAGGATTAGATATCTATACTGTCATGGTAATCATTACCTCTGAGAGGATTAGATATCTATACTGTCATGGTAATCATTACCTCTGAGAGGAGAGAGGATTAGATATCTATACTGTCATGGTAATCATTACCTCTGAGAGGATTAGATATCTATACTGTCATGGTAATCATTACCTCTGAGAGGATTAGATATCTATACTGTCATGGTAATCATTACCTCTGAGAGGATTAGATATCTATACTGTCATGGTAATCATTACCTCTGAGAGGAGAGAGGATTAGATATCTATACTGTCATGGTAATCATTACCTCTGAGAGGAGAGAGGATTAGATATCTATACTGTCATGGTAATCATTACCTCTGAGAGGATTAGATATCTATACTGTCATGGTAATCATTACCTCTGAGAGGAGAGAGGATTAGATATCTATACTGTCATGGTAATCATTACCTCTGAGAGGATTAGATATCTATACTGTCATGGTAATCATTACCTCTGAGAGGATTAGATATCTATACTGTCATGGTAATCATTACCTCTGAGAGGATTAGATATCTATACTGTCATGGTAATCATTACCTCTGAGAGGAGAGAGGATTAGATATCTATACTGTCATGGTAATCATTACCTCTGAGAGGATTAGATATCTATACTGTCATGGTAATCATTACCTCTGAGAGGATTAGATATCTATACTGTCATGGTAATCATTACCTCTGAGAGGATTAGATATCTATACTGTCATGGTAATCATTACCTCTGAGAGGATTAGATATCTATACTGTCATGGTAATCATTACCTCTGAGAGGATTAGATATCTATACTGTCATGGTAATCATTACCTCTGAGAGGATTAGATATCTATACTGTCATGGTAATCATTACCTCTGAGAGGAGAGAGGATTAGATATCTATACTGTCATGGTAATCATTACCTCTGAGAGGAGAGAGGATTAGATATCTATACTGTCATGGTAATCATTACCTCTGAGAGGATTAGATATCTATACTGTCATGGTAATCATTACCTCTGAGAGGATTAGATATCTATACTGTCATGGTAATCATTACCTCTGAGAGGATTAGATATCTATACTGTCATGGTAATCATTACCTCTGAGAGGAGAGAGGGATTAGATAGCTATACTGTCATGGTAATCATTACCTCTGAGAGGATTAGATATCTATACTGTCATGGTAATCATTACCTCTGAGAGGATTAGATATCTATACTGTCATGGTAATCATTACCTCTGAGAGGATTAGATATCTATACTGTCATGGTAATCATTACCTCTGAGAGGATTAGATATCTATACTGTCATGGTAATCATTACCTCTGAGAGGAGAGAGGATTAGATATCTATACTGTCATGGTAATCATTACCTCTGAGAGGAGAGAGGATTAGATATCTATACTGTCATGGTAATCATTACCTCTGAGAGGATTAGATATCTATACTGTCATGGTAATCATTACCTCTGAGAGGAGAGAGGATTAGATATCTATACTGTCATGGTAATCATTACCTCTGAGAGGATTAGATATCTATACTGTCATGGTAATCATTACCTCTGAGAGGATTAGATATCTATACTGTCATGGTAATCATTACCTCTGAGAGGATTAGATATCTATACTGTCATGGTAATCATTACCTCTGAGAGGAGAGAGGATTAGATATCTAT
The DNA here is from genome assembly GCF_023373465.1 of Oncorhynchus keta. NCBI lineage: Eukaryota > Metazoa > Chordata > Actinopteri > Salmoniformes > Salmonidae > Oncorhynchus > Oncorhynchus keta. The sequence goes on along the minus strand of NW_026290946.1, from coordinate 97,746 downwards.
ACTGTCATGGTAATCATTACCTCTGAGAGGATTAGATATCTATACTGTCATGGTAATCATTACCTCTGAGAGGAGAGAGGATTAGATATCTATACTGTCATGGTAATCATTACCTCTGAGAGGATTAGATATCTATACTGTCATGGTAATCATTACCTCTGAGAGGATTAGATATCTATACTGTCATGGTAATCATTACCTCTGAGAGGAGAGAGGATTAGATATCTATACTGTCATGGTAATCATTACCTCTGAGAGGATTAGATATCTATACTGTCATGGTAATCATTACCTCTGAGAGGATTAGATATCTATACTGTCATGGTAATCATTACCTCTGAGAGGATTAGATATCTATACTGTCATGGTAATCATTACCTCTGAGAGGATTAGATATCTATACTGTCATGGTAATCATTACCTCTGAGAGGAGAGAGGATTAGATATCTATACTGTCATGGTAATCATTACCTCTGAGAGGAGAGAGGATTAGATATCTATACTGTCATGGTAATCATTACCTCTGAGAGGATTAGATATCTATACTGTCATGGTAATCATTACCTCTGAGAGGATTAGATATCTATACTGTCATGGTAATCATTACCTCTGAGAGGATTAGATATCTATACTGTCATGGTAATCATTACCTCTGAGAGGATTAGATATCTATACTGTCATGGTAATCATTACCTCTGAGAGGAGAGAGGATTAGATATCTATACTGTCATGGTAATCATTACCTCTGAGAGGATTAGATATCTATACTGTCATGGTAATCATTACCTCTGAGAGGATTAGATATCTATAATGTCATGGTCATCATTACCTCTGAGAGGATTAGATATCTATACTGTCATGGTGATCATTACCTCTGAGAGGAGAGAGGATTAGATATCTATACTGTCATGGTAATCATTACCTCTGAGAGGATTAGATATCTATACTGTCATGGTAATCATTACCTCTGAGAGGATTAGATATCTATACTGTCATGGTAATCATTACCTCTGAGAGGATTAGATATCTATACTGTCATGGTAATCATTACCTCTGAGAGGATTAGATATCTATACTGTCATGGTAATCATTACCTCTGAGAGGATTAGATATCTATACTGTCATGGTAATCATTACCTCTAAGAGGAGAGAGGATTAGATATCTATACTGTCATGGTAATCATTACCTCTGAGAGGAGAGAGGATTAGATATCTATACTGTCATGGTAATCATTACCTCTGAGAGGATTAGATATCTATACTGTCATGGTAATCATTACCTCTGAGAGGAGAGAGGATTAGATATCTATACTGTCATGGTAATCATTACCTCTGAGAGGATTAGATATCTATACTGTCATGGTAATCATTACCTCTGAGAGGATTAGATATCTATACTGTCATGGTAATCATTACCTCTGAGAGGATTAGATATCTATACTGTCATGGTAATCATTACCTCTGAGAGGAGAGAGGATTAGATATCTATACTGTCATGGTAATCATTACCTCTGAGAGGATTAGATATCTATACTGTCATGGTAATCATTACCTCTGAGAGGATTAGATATCTATACTGTCATGGTAATCATTACCTCTGAGAGGATTAGATATCTATACTGTCATGGTAATCATTACCTCTGAGAGGAGAGAGGATTAGATATCTATACTGTCATGGTAATCATTACCTCTGAGAGGATTAGATATCTATACTGTCATGGTAATCATTACCTCTGAGAGGATTAGATATCTATACTGTCATGGTAATCATTACCTCTGAGAGGAGAGAGGATTAGATATCTATACTGTCATGGTAATCATTACCTCTGAGAGGATTAGATATCTATACTGTCATGGTAATCATTACCTCTGAGAGGATTAGATATCTATACTGTCATGGTAATCATTACCTCTGAGAGGAGAGAGGATTAGATATCTATACTGTCATGGTAATCATTACCTCTGAGAGGATTAGATATCTATACTGTCATGGTAATCATTACCTCTGAGAGGATTAGATATCTATACTGTCATGGTAATCATTACCTCTGAGAGGATTAGATATCTATACTGTCATGGTAATCATTACCTCTGATAGGATTAGATATCTATACTGTCATGGTAATCATTACCTCTGAGAGGAGAGAGGATTAGATATCTATACTGTCATGGTAATCATTACCTCTGAGAGGATTAGATATCTATACTGTCATGGTCATCATTACCTCTGACAGGAGAGAGGATTAGATATCTATAATGTCATGGTAATCATTACCTCTGAGAGGAGAGAGGATTAGATATCTATACTGTCATGGTAATCATTACCTCTGAGAGGATTAGATATCTATACTGTCATGGTAATCATTACCTCTGAGAGGAGAGAGGATTAGATATCTATACTGTCATGGTAATCATTACCTCTGAGAGGAGAGAGGATTAGATATCTATACTGTCATGGTAATCATTACCTCTGAGAGGATTAGATATCTATACTGTCATGGTAATCATTACCTCTGAGAGGATTATATATCTATACTGTCATGGTCATCATTACCTCTGAGAGGAGAGAGGATTAGATATCTATACTGTCATGGTCATCATTACCTCTGACAGGAGAGAGGGATTAGATATCTATACTGTCATGGTAATCATTACCTCTAAGAGGATTAGATATCTATACTGTCATGGTAATCATTACCTCTGAGAGGAGAGAGATTAGATATCTATAATGTCATGGTAATCATTA
>NW_026290946.1:70000-87500 GCF_023373465.1 Oncorhynchus keta | reverse complement strand
AGATAGATGCTGGCCCCACCATAGAGAGAACAGATAGATGCTGGCCCCACCACCATAGAGAGAACAGATAGATGCTGGCCCCACCATCATAGAGAGAACAGATAGATGCTGGCCCCACCATCATAGAGAGAACAGATAGATGCTGGCCCCACCATCATAGAGAGAACAGATAGATGCTGGCCCCACCATCATAGAGAGAACAGATAGATGCTGGCCCCACCACCATAGAGAGAACAGATAGATGCTGGCCCCACCACCATAGAGAGAACAGATAGATGCTGGCCCCACCACCATAGAGAGAACAGATAGATGCTGGCCCCACCACCATAGAGAGAACAGATAGATGCTGGCCCCACCACCATAGAGAGAACAGATAGATGCTGGCCCCACCATCATAGAGAGAACAGATAGATGCTGGCCCCACCATCATAGAGAGAACAGATAGATGCTGGCCCCACCACCATAGAGAGAACAGATAGATGCTGGCCCCACCATCATAGAGAGAACAGATAGATGCTGGCCCCACCATCATAGAGAGAACAGATAGATGCTGGCCCCACCACAGATAGATGGATATATGGCTGCTGTAATGCTGGCCTCAACAATGCTATGTAGGGGGGGGGGTGACAGCCAATCAGACGTGTGGGAGGGGGGCTGGGAGGGGGGTGACAGCCAGTCAGACGTGTGGTCATGGTGGGGGGCTGGGAGGGGGGTGACAGCCAGTCAGACATGTGGTCAGGGTGGGAGGCTGGGAGGGGGTGACAGTGGTGTCTCTCTCTCTCTCTGTCTCTCTTCATTTCACCTAGGGTTGCATGGCGGCCATTACAGAGGGCCCTGACTCACATCCCACTGTGGTTTGTCTCCCCACCACTCAGACTGTGTGTGTGTGTGTGTGTGTGTGTGTGTGTGTGTGTGTGTGTGTGTGTGTGTGTGTGTGTATACACCACCACTCAGACTGTGTGTGTGTGTGTGTGTGTGTGTGTGTGTGTGTGTGTGTGTGTGTGTGTGTGTGTGTGTGTGTGTGTGTGTGTGTGTGTGTGTGTGTGTGTGTGTGTGTGTGTACACCACCACTCAGACAGTGTATTTTTGCTGGCTCCCGTTGTCCACAGGCACTTGCAAACCCTCTGGCTTGGATGCCATGGTAACGCAGGAGAACTATGGGACAATGCTGGTCCTGTCTCTATTGTTCTCCTGCAGACCCACAACACAACCCCTCAATGAGGCCTGTCTGTAGTCTGGACCTCCTTCCTCCCGCTCCAGAACAATGCATTACACTTGCAAATGAGGCAGTTGATGTCGCGTTGTCTTGTTTTGTAGAGACTGAGACTGGGTTCACTACCCTACATACCTCCTGGGTTCACTGCCCTACATACCTCCTGGGTTCACTACCTTACATACCTCCTGGGTTCACTACCTTACATACCTCCTGGGATAGAGACTGACTGGTCCACTACCCTACATACCTCCTGGGATAGAGACTGACTGGTTCACTACCCTACATACCTCCTGGGATAGAGACTGACTGGTCCACTACCCTACATACCTCCTGGGATAGAGACTGACTGGTTCACTACCCTACATACCTCCTGGGTTCACTACCCTACATACCTCCTGGGATAGAGACTGACTGGTTCACTACCCTACATACCTCCTGGGATAGAGACTGACTGGTTCACTACCTTACATACCTCCTGGGACAGAGACTGACTGGTTCACTACCCTACATACCTCCTGGGATAGAGACTGACTGGTCCACTACCCTACATACCTCCTGGGATAGAGACTGACTGGTCCACTACCCTACATACCTCCTGGGTTCACTACCTTACATACCTCCTGGGATAGAGACTGACTGGTTCACTGCCCTACATACCTCCTGGGATAGAGACTGACTGGTTCACTACCTTACATACCTCCTGGGACAGAGACTGACTGGTTCACTACCCTACATACCTCCTGGGATAGAGACTGACTGGTCCACTACCCTACATACCTCCTGGGATAGAGACTGTCGGGTTCACTACCCTACATACCTCCTGGGATAGAGACTGACTGGTTCACTACCCTACATACCTCCTGGGTTCACTACCTTACATACCTCCTGGGATAGAGACTGACTGGTTCACTGCCCTACATACCTCCTAGGATAGAGACTGACTGGTCCACTACCCTACATACCTCCTGGGTTCACTACCTTACATACCTCCTGGGATAGAGACTGACTGGTCCACTACCCTACATACCTCCTGGGATAGAGACTGACTGGTTCACTACCCTACATACCTCCTGGGATAGAGACTGACTGGTTCACTACCCTACATACCTCCTGGGATAGAGACTGACTGGTTCACTACCCTACATACCTCCTGGGATAGAGACTGACTGGTTCACTACCCTACATACCTCCTGGGATAGAGACTGACTGGTCCACTACCCTACATACCTCCTGGGATAGAGACTGACTGGTCCACTACCCTACATACCTCCTGGGATAGAGACTGACTGGTTCACTACCCTACATACCTCCTGGGATAGAGACTGACTGGTCCACTACCCTACATACCTCCTGGGATAGAGACTGACTGGTCCACTACCGTCCCTACCTCCTGGGTTCACTACCCTACATACCTCCTGGGATAGAGACTGACTGGTCCACTACCCTACATACCTCCTGGGATAGAGACTGACTGGTCCACTACCCTACATACCTCCTGGGATAGAGACTGACTGGTCCACTACCCTACATACCTCCTGGGATAGAGACTGACTGGTTCACTACCCTACATACCTCCTGGGATAGAGACTGACTGGTCCACTACCCTACATACCTCCTGGGATAGAGACTGACTGGTCCACTACCCTACATACCTCCTGGGATAGAGACTGACGGGTTCACTACCCTACATACCTCCTGGGATAGAGACTGACTGGTTCACTACCCTACATACCTCCTGGGATAGAGACTGACTAGTTCACTACCCTACATACCTCCTGGGATAGAGACTGACGGGTTCACTACCCTACATACCTCCTGGGATAGAGACTGACTGGTTCACTACCCTACATACCTCCTGGGATAGAGACTGACTGGTTCACTACCCTACATACATACCTCCTGGGATAGAGACTGACGGGTTCACTACCCTACATACCTCCTGGGATAGAGACTGACTGGTTCACTACCCTACTACATACCTCCTGGGATAGAGACTGATGGGTTCACTCCTGGGACCCTACATACCTCCTGGGATAGAGACTGACTGGTTCACTACCCTACTACATACCTCCTGGGATAGAGACTGACGGGTTCACTACCCTACATACCTCCTGGGATAGAGACTGACTGGTTCACTACCCTACTACATACCTCCTGGGATAGAGACTGACTGGTTCACTACCCTACATACCTCCTGGGATAGAGACTGACTGGTTCACTACCCTACATACCTCCTGGGATAGAGACTGACTGGTTCACTACCCTACATACCTCCTGGGATAGAGACTGACTGGTTCACTACCCTACATACCTCCTGGGATAGAGACTGACTGGTTCACTACCCTACATACCTCCTGGGATAGAGACTGACTGGTTCACTACCCTACATACCTCCTGGGATAGAGACTGACTGGTCCACTACCCTACATACCTCCTGGGATAGAGACTGACTGGTTCACTACCCTACATACCTCCTGGGATAGAGACTGACTGGTTCACTACCCTACATACCTCCTGGGATAGAGGGGTAGTCCATGTCCTCGGTTGTCTCAGTGTAAACCTGGTGTTCATTAGCTCGGTCGCAGCTCCCTGATCCTTCACCACCAGACAGGCAGGGCTCTGTTTCTCTGTTTCTCCTTCCGGAACACATCTTCTCAGGACAACAACACACAAGCAGGGTCCCATCAGTCAGTTGGTATGGATAATCCAAGTTCCCCTGCAGTCTGAGGACAACAGGAAGTAAGACAGGAAGGAGGGCTCCAAGTTCCCCTGCAGTCTGAGGACAACAGGAAGTAAATGTAAATGTAACAGGAAGTAGTACAGGAAGGAGGGCTCCAAGTTCCCCTGCAGTCTGAGGACAACAGGAAGTAATACAGGAAGGATGGCTCCAAGTTCCCCTTGAGACGAGAGGAGAGGAGAGATGACAGTGGATCTCTCAGGAGAAGAGAGAGGACAGTAGACTAGTGATTCCCGTGGTCCTCTCGGGAGAAGAGAGAGGACAGTAGACTAGTGATTACAGTGGTCCTCTCAGGAGAAGAGAGAGGACAGTAGACTAGTGATTCCCGTGGTCCTCTCAGGAGAAGAGAGAGGACAGTAGACTAGTGATTCCCGTGGTCCTCTCGGGAGAAGAGAGAGGACAGTAGACTAGTGATTACAGTGGTCCTCTCAGGAGAAGAGAGAGGACAGTAGACTAGTGATTCCCGTGGTCCTCTCGGGAGAAGAGAGAGGACAGTAGACTAGTGATTACAGTGGTCCTCTCGGGAGAAGAGAGAGGACAGTAGACTAGTGATGACAGTGGTCCTCTCAGGAGAAGAGAGAGGACAGTAGACTAGTGATTACAGTGGTCCTCTCAGGAGAAGAGAGAGGACAGTAGACTAGTGATTACAGTGGTCCTCTCAGGAGAAGAGAGAGATGACAGTAGACTACTGATTCCAGTGGTCCTCTCAGGAGAAGAGTGAGGACAGTAGACTACTGATTCCAGTGGTCCTCTCAGGAGTAGAGAGAGGACAGTAGACTAGTGATTACAGTGGTCCTCTGCCTCTTCCTGTCCAGGGGGGCTGTGTGGGCTCGTGTCTGGAAGTGAAGAATCTGTAATTTTTGACATGAGGAGTTATATTCCCTCGGTGTGTTGTCCAGGAAACGTTGTTGTGATATATGAATGGGAACGGCCCTATGACGTAGCAGGGTGGTAGACGTTACACACACAGCCCAGCGGGGTTAATTGATTCACAGCAGGGTAATTTACAGCAATGGGTGGTGGTGTTGCTTCATCACAGCGGTCTGAAACGCTGTACCGCAGCTATGTGCTTGGGTTTTTAAAAATATTTTGTCTGTCTGTAATCCCCATGGAAACAGACTGATGTGGCCGCCAATACCTCCAAAACCCAGGAAACCCGGCGCTAGAGAGTCTTGATAGGTGTGTTAATGATTTGACACGGGGATCACCAGAGGTATTGATTTTCATCTGGTGACAGTGGTGAGGGGGCGGAGGAGGGGCGGAGGAGGGGGGGAGGAGGGGCGGAGGGTGGGGGGGGGGATTATAGACGATGTCCTCATCCTGTCTCCCGGCCGCGGTGTTGTCTTAACCTTTAAAGAGCTTTGTAATGTGAGCGACAGGCAGATGTTGCTTGTTATCCAGTCGCCTCAGCTCTACGTTGCACCTCTTTCACCTTGTTTCTCTCCGATGCGGAAGGAAAGTTTTGTTTCTCTTCTTTACTCGGCGTTCAACAAAGTCTTTGACTTTGAAAGAGTTGACACATTTCACGTCACGACGAGACCAGTCAGTCACAACGAGACCAGTCAGTCACAACGAGACCAGTCTGTCACAACGAGACCAGTCAGTCACAACGAACCAGTCTGTCACAACGAGACCAGTCTGTCACAACGAGACCAGTCTGTCACAACGAGACCAGTCTGTCACAACGAGACCAGTCAGTCACAACGAGACCAGTCAGTCACAACGAGACCAGTCTGTCACAACGAGACCAGTCAGTCACAACGAGACCAGTCAGTCACAACGAGACCAGTCAGTCACAACGAGACCAGTCAGTCACAACGAGACCAGTCTGTCACAACGAGACCAGTCAGTCACAACGAGACCAGTCAGTCACAACGAGACCAGTCTGTCACAACGAGACCAGTCTGTCACAACGAGACCAGTCTGTCACGACGAGACCAGTCTGTCACGACGAGACCAGTCTGTCACGACGAGACCAGTCAGTCACAACGAGACCAGTCTGTCACGACGAGACCAGTCTGTCACAACGAGACCAGTCTGTCACGACGAGACCAGTCTGTCACAACGAGACCAGTCAGTCACAACGAGACCAGTCTGTCACAACGAGACCAGTCAGTCACAACGAGACCAGTCTGTCACAACGAGACCAGTCTGTCACAACGAGACCAGTCAGTCACAACGAGACCAGTCTGTCACAACGAGACCAGTCAGTCACGACGAGACCAGTCTGTCACGACGAGACCAGTCAGTCACGACGAGACCAGTCAGTCACGACGAGACCAGTCAGTCACGACGAGACCAGTCAGTCACGACGAGACCAGTCAGTCACAACGAGACCAGTCAGTCAAAACGAGACCAGTCAGTCACAACGAGACCAGTCAGTCACAACGAGACCAGTCTGTCACAACGAGACCAGTCAGTCACAACGAGACCAGTCTGTCACAACGAGACCAGTCAGTCACAACGAGACCAGTCAGTCACAACGAGACCAGTCTGTCACAACGAGACCAGTCAGTCACAACGACCAGTCTGTCACAACGAGACCAGTCAGTCACAACGAGACCAGTCTGTCACAACGAGACCAGTCTGTCACGGCGAGACCAGTCAGTCACAACGAGACCAGTCAGTCACCACGAGACCAGTCAGTCACCACGAGACCAGTCAGTCACCACGAGACCAGTCAGTCACGGCGAGACCAGTCTGTCACGACGGACCAGTCAGTCACCACGAGACCAGTCAGTCACCACGAGACCAGTCAGTCACAACGAGACCAGTCAGTCACAACGAGACCAGTCTGTCACGACGAGACCAGTCTGTCACAACGAGACCAGTCAGTCACAACGAGACCAGTCTGTCACAACGAGACCAGTCAGTCACAACGAGACCAGTCAGACACAACGAGACCAGTCAGTCACAACGAGACCAGTCAGTCACAACGAGACCAGACAGTCACAACGAGACCAGTCAGTCACAACGAGACCATTCTGTCACAATGAGACCAGTCAGTCTATGAACTGTCAAATTCAGACAGAAATGTCCCTGTTCCTGTGATTCTTGTTGTTTTTCTGCTATGAGTCTATAACATGAAGAGAACCAGTCTAATGTCCAGGGTTAGTACTGTTCTGGTACTACCCAGCTTCCACCAGCCGAGTCAGGCTTCCCTCCCGCTCTCTCTGTCTTAGTGCCTGTCTCATTCTGTACTGCAGGCTTCCCTCTCTCTCTCTCTGTCTTAGTGTCTGTCTCATCCTGTCCTGCAGGCTTCCCTCTCTCTCTCTCTGTCTTAGTGTCTGTCTCATCCTGTCCTGCAGGCTTCCTCTCTCTCTGTCTTAGTGTCTGTCTCATTCTGTACTGCAGGCTTCCTCTCTCTCTCTGTCTTAGTGTCTGTCTCATTCTGTACTGCAGGCTTCCTCTCTCTCTCTCTGTCTTAGTGTCTGTCTCATCCTGTCCTGCAGGCTTCCCTCTCTCTCTCTGTCTTAGTGTCTGTCTCACGTCTCTCTCTCTGTCTTAGTGCCTGTCTCATTCTGTACTGCAGGCTTCCCTCTCTCTCTCTCTGTCTTAGTGTCTGTCTCATCCTGTCCTGCAGGCTTCCCTCTCTCTCTCTCTGTCTTAGTGTCTGTCTCACATCTCTCTCTCTCTGTCTTAGTGTCTGTCTCATCCTGTCCTGCAGGCTTCCCTCTCTCTCTGTCTTAGTGTCAGTCTCACGTCTCTCTCTCTCTGTCTTAGTGTCTGTCTCATCCTGTCCTGCAGGCTTCCCTCTCTCTCTGTCTTAGTGTCTGTCTCACGTCCCTCTCTCTCTGTCTTAGTGTCTGTCTCATTCTGTCCTGCAGGCTTCCTCTCTCTCTCTCTGTCTTAGTGTCAGTCTCACGTCTCTCTCTCTGTCTTAGTGTCTGTCTCACGTCTCTCTCTCTCTGTCTTAGTGTCAGTCTCACGTCTCTCTCTCTGTCTTAGTGTCTGTCTCATTCTGTCCTGCAGGCTTCCCTCTCTCTCTCTCTGTCTTAGTGTCAGTCTCACGTCTCTCTCTCTCTCTTAGTGTCTGTCTCACGTCTCTCTCTCTCTGTCTTAGTGTCTGTCTCACGTCTCTCTCTCTGTCTTAGTGTCAGTCTCACGTCTCTCTGTCTTAGTGTCAGTCTCACGTCTCTCTCTCTCTGTCTTAGTGTCAGTCTCACGTCTCTCTCTCTGTCTTAGTGTCAGTCTCACGTCTCTCTCTCTCTGTCTCAGTGTCAGTCTCACGTCTCTCTCTCTCTGTCTCAGTGTCAGTCTCACGTCTCTCTCTCTCTGTCTTAGTGTCAGTCTCACGTCTCTCTCTCTCTGTCTTAGTGTCAGTCTCACGTCTCTCTCTCTCTGTCTCAGTGTCAGTCTCACGTCTCTCTCTCTCTGTCTTAGTGTCAGTCTCACGTCTCTCTCTCTCTGTCTTAGTGTCAGTCTCACGTCTCTCTCTCTCTCTGTCTTAGTGTCAGTCTCACGTCTCTCTCTCTGTCTTAGTGTCAGTCTCACGTCTCTCTCTCTGTCTTAGTGTCAGTCTCACGTCTCTCTCTCTCTGTCTCAGTGTCAGTCTCACGTCTCTCTGTCTCAGTGTCAGTCTCACGTCTCTCTCTCTCTGTCTCAGTGTCAGTCTCACGTCTCTCTCTCTCTGTCTCAGTGTCAGTCTCACGTCTCTCTCTCTCTGTCTTAGTGTCAGTCTCACGTCTCTCTCTCTCTGTCTCAGTGTCAGTCTCACGTCTCTCTCTCTCTGTCTCAGTGTCAGTCTCACGTCTCTCTCTCTCTGTCTCAGTGTCAGTCTCACGTCTCTCTGTCTCAGTGTCAGTCTCACGTCTCTCTCTCTCTGTCTTAGTGTCAGTCTCACGTCTCTCTCTCTCTGTCTCAGTGTCAGTCTCACGTCTCTCTTCCCCAACTGGTGACCCGATGTAATTGTTTTTGGCCTCCAGAGTTTTCTGAGCAAAACAAAAAAATACCAACTTGTGAATGTAGTTGATGATCTCTGCTGGGTCTGTGGCCGTGTTAATGGTCCAGCTGGGTTTTTGTGTTGGTTCTGGGTTCCTCCTCTGTTCTGTTCTGTTCCGTTCTGTTCTGTTCTGTTCTGTTCAGCTTAGACATTAAGGCATATGTCTCTGTGGAATGACTTGGCTGTGTTTCTTAGTGAACTTCTCCTCGGGGGTGAAACAGAACAGAAAAACAGGGCCAAAAGGACATGTTGTACATTTTATCAGGCGGTGTTGCTCTGTTCCACTCACTGCTGTTAACCTAGTCTCTGGCAGACCAGGCTAGACCAGGCTAGACCAGACCAGACCAGGCTAGACCAGACCAGGCTGGACCAGACCAGACTAGACCAGGCTTGGCCAAACCAGACCAGACTAGACCAGGCTAGGTGTTATTTGCATCCCAAACACCCTATTCCCCCACATCACCCTAGGGTGTATGCATATAGGGCTCTGGTCTAAAGTAGTGCACTATATAGGACCCTGGTCTAAAGTAGTGTTCTATATAGGGAATAGGGCTCTGGTCTATAGTAGTGCACTATATAGGACCCTGGTCTAAAGTAGTGCACTATATAGGACCCTGGTCTAAAGTAGTGCACTATATAGGGCCCTGGTCTAAAGTAGTGCACTATATAGGGAATAGGGCTCTGGTCTATAGTAGTGCACTATATAGGACCCTGGTCTAAAGTAGTGCACTATATAGGGCTCTGGTCTAAAGTAGTGCACTATATAGGACCCTGGTCTAAAGTAGTGCACTATATAGGGCTCTGGTCTAAAGTAGTGCACTATATAGGACCCTGGTCTAAAGTAGTGCACTATATAGGGCCCTGGTCTAAAGTAATGCACTATATAGGGAATAGGACTCTGGTCTAAAGTAGTGCACTATATAGGACCCTGGTCTAAAGTAGTGCACTATATAGGACCCTGGTCTACAGTAGTGCACTATATAGGGCCCTGGTCTACAGTAGTGCACTATATAGGGAATAGGGCTCTGGTCTAAAGTAGTGTACTATATAGGACCCTGGTCTAAAGTAGTGCACTATATAGGGCCCTGGTCTAAAATAGTGCACTATATAGGGCTCTGGTCTAAAGTAGTGCACTATATAGGGCTCTGGTGACTTAAAGTAGTAAATATAGGGAATAGGGCTCTGGTCTATAGTAGTGCACTATATAGGACCCTGGTCTAAAGTAGGCACTGGTATAGGGCCCTGGTCTAAAGTAATGCACTATATAGGGAATAGGACTGGTCTAAAGTAGTGCACTATATAGGGCCCTGGTCTAAAGTAGTGCACTATATAGGGCCCTGGTCTAAAATAGTGCACTATATAGGGCTCTGGTCTAAAGTAGTGCACTATATAGGGCCCTGGTCTAAAGTAGTGCACTATATAGGGAATAGGGCTCTGGTCTAAAGTAGTGCACTATATAGGACCCTGGTCTAAAGTAGTGCACTATATAGGGCCCTGGTCTAAAGTAGTGCACTATATAGGGAATAGGACTCTGGTCTAAAGTAGTGTACTATATAGGACCCTGGTCTAAAGTAGTGCACTATATAGGGCCTGGTCTACAGTAGTGCACTATATAGGGCCCTGGTCTAAAGTAGTGCACTATATAGGGCTCTGGTCTAAAGTAGTGCACTATATAGGGAATAGGGTTCTGGTCTATAGTAGTGCACTATATAGGGAATAGGGTTCTGGTCTAAAGTAGTGCACTATATAGGGAATAGGGTTCTGGTCTATAGTAGTGCACTATATAGGGAATAGGGCTCTGGTCTAAAGTAGTGCACTATATAGGACCCTGGTCTAAAGTAGTGTACTATATAGGGAATAGGGTTCTGGTCTACAGTAGTGCACTATATAGGGAATAGGGTTCTGGTCTAAAGTAGTGTACTATATAGGGAATAGGGCTCTGGTCTATAGTAGTGCACTATATAGGGAATAGGGCTCTGGTCTAAAGTAGTGCACTATATAGGACCCTGGTCTAAAGTAGTGCACTATATAGGACCCTGGTCTAAAGTAGTGTACTATATAGGGAATAGGGCTCTGGTCTAAAGTAGTGTACTATATAGGGAATAGGGCTCTGGTCTATAGTAGTGTACTATATGTGGAATAGGGCTCCATTTGGGACCCACCCTTCATTCAGACCTGTGTTGTTTTCCTTCGTGTCCAGATCAGTGGTGTGTCACTGTGTTTCGCTGCTTGGATTGACGCTGAACTGAAATAAGAGAGTCCGCGACCATTTGAAGTCTGAGGGAGGGAGACGTTATTGTGTCTGTTCCCTAAAGGTCACGGCCAACCACAGGCATGATAAAAACGGACCGGGGGAGGAGGGGGCCAAGGGGGGAGGAAGGGAGGGGCTGTTGAAATAACAAACTCTCCTCTCCACAGATGGGCCTGAGGTGCTCTCCTGAGGTGTGTGTGTGTCGAGGCTCTCTCCTCTCCTCCAGCCTTCTCTCTCCTCTCCTCTCCTCTCCTCCAGCCTCAGCCTTCTCTCTCCTCTCCTCTAGCCTCTCTCCTCACCTCCAGCCTTCTCTCTCCTCTCCTCTCCTTCAGCCCTATCTCTCCTCTCCTCTCCTCTCCTCTCCTCTCCTCTCCTCTCTCCCTCTCCTCTCCTCTCCTCTCCTCTGCTCCTCTCTCTGATGTTTGCCCTTGGTAGTAATTCCTCAACACCGCCCGGGATCTGAGAAATGATGTCATTTCCATGTAGAAGGCCGACTCGGCGACGAGGATGATGATCTGGGAGTAACTGAATTGAGGCTTTGATTAGTGGTGTTATTGTAATGGGATCTCTGTTCAGAGGAGAGGCAGTGTGGAGTTCACACAGGATCAAAGAGTGTGTGTGTGTGTGTGTGTGTGTGTGTGTGTGTGTGTGTGTGTGTGTGTGTGTGTGTGTGTGTGTGTGTGTGTGTGTGTGTGTGTGTGTGTGTGTGTGTGTGTGTGTGTGTGTGTGTGTGTGTGTGTGTGTGTGTGTGTGTGTGTGTGTGTGTGTGTGTGTCAGGGCCCTCTCAGACTTCCTGACCCCACTCCTAATGTGTGTCAGGCATAAATACTGTATGTTAATGTTTGTCTCTTCTCTCCTTCCTCCCCCTCCTTCTCTCTCCTCCCTCTACTCCTCCTCCTCTCCCCCCTTCCCCTTCCTCCTCTCCTTCCCCTCTCCCCCTCCCCTTCTCCCCTCTCCTCCTCTCTCCCAGCTCCTTCATATCTGTATAGAGGGCTGGGGTAACTGGCGTTGGTCTGAGGCCTTCAGTGTGGACAACGGGGGACTCTGTTAAGGACTATCCAATATAAAGGACGGACTGCGTCGCTCATCATCAAGGTGTTGCAGCTCAACGGTGTCCAGAAACAGGTATTCAATTCAAGAAATCTTTATTGTTCCCAAAAGGCAATTCATGTGCAACCCATCCTCCTGTCGTGCCATTCTGTTTGTCTTTGTCCTCAGTTTACTGTGGTAGTTTAAACCCCTCTAACTAACTAACTAACTAACTAACTAACTAACTAACTAACGAACTAACGAACGAACTAACGAACTAACTAACTAACTAGCAGCTGAACACTAGTCTACACCTTCACTATCGGTTTACTGTGTTAGTCTAAACCCCTCTAACTAACTAACTAACTAACTAACTAACTAACTAACTAGCAGGTGAACACTAGTCTACACCTCCACTATCAGTTTACTGTGTTAGTTTAAACCCCTCTAACTAACTAACTAACTAACTAACTAACTAACTAGCAGCTGAACACTAGTCTACACCTTCACTATCAGTGTGCTGTGTTAGTTTAAACCCCTCTAACTAACTAACTAACTAACTAACTAACTAGCAGGTGAACACTAGTCTACACCTCCACTATCAGTTTACTGTGTTAGTTTAAACCCCTCTATCTAACTAACTAACTAACTAACTAACTAACTAACTAGCAGCTGAACACTAGTCTACACCTTCACTATCAGTTTACTGTGTTAGTTTAAACCCCTCTAACTAACTAACTAACTAACTAACTAACTAACTAACTAACTAACTAGCAGCTGAACACTAGTCTACACCTTCACTATCAGTTTACTGTGTTAGTTTAAACCCCTCTAACTAACTAACTAACTAACTAACTAACTAACTAACTAACTAACTAACTAGCAGCTGAACACTAGTCTACACATTCACTATTAGTTTACTGTTTTAGTTTAAACCACTCTAACTAACTAACTAACTAACTAGCAGGTGAACACTAGTCTACACCTCCACTATCAGTTTACTGTGTTAGTTTAAACCCCTCTAACTAACTAACTAACTAGCAGCTGAACACTAGTCTACACCTCCACTATCAGTTTACTGTGTTAGTTTAAACCACTCTAACTAACTAACTAACTAACTAACTAGCAGGTGAACACTAGTCTACACCTCCACTATCAGTTTACTGTGTTAGTTTAAACCCCTCTAACTAACTAACTAACTAGCAGCTGAACACTAGTCTACACCTCCACTATCAGTTTACTGTGTTAGTTAGTTAGTTAGAGGGGTTTAAACTAACACAGTAAACTGATAGTGGAGGTGTAGACTAGTGTTCAGCTGCTAGTTAGTTAGTTAGTTAGTTAAGTTAGTTAGAGGGGTTTAAACTAACTAGCAGCTGAACACTAGTCTACACCTTCACTATCAGTTTACTGTGTTAGTTTAAACCCCTCTAACTAACTAACTAACTAACTAACTAACTAACTAACTAACTAACTAACTAGCAGCTGAACACTAGTCTACACCTTCACTATCAGTTTACTGTGTTAGTTTAAACCCCTCTAACTAACTAACTAACTAACTAACTAACTAACTAACTAGCAGGTAAACACTAGTCTACACCTCCACTATCGGTTTGATCCATACTGGTATTCAGTAACTCTATATGGGTGCAGAAACAGGTCCTGGACATCACAGGACGCTGGCTGAGCTCCCTACCCATCACTTCCTGTTGTGACTGGGTCCATTTAACTCTTTAGTCACCACTCATTCACTAGCAGCTGAATGACACACCTTTACCTTATCAAGAGACAGCTGAATGACACACCTTATCAAGAGACAGCTGAATGACACACCTTATCAAGAGACGGCTGAATGACACACCTTTACCTTATCAAGAGACAGCTGAATGACACACCTTTACCTTATCAAGGGACAGCTGAATGACACACCTTTACCTTATCAAGAGACAGCTGAATGACACACCTTATCAAGAGACAGCTGAATGACACACCTTTACCTTATCAAGAGACAGCTGAATGACACACCTTATCAAGAGACAGCTGAATGACACACCTTTACCTTATCAAGAGACAGCTGAATGACACACCTTATCAAGAGACAGCTGAATGACACACCTTTACCTTATCAAGAGACAGCTGAATGACACACCTTATCAAGAGACAGCTGAATGACACACCTTTACCTTATCAAGAGGCAGCTGAATGACACACCTTTATCTTATAAAGAGACAGCTGAATGACACACCTTTACCTTATCAAGAGACAGCTGAATGACACACCTTATCAAGAGACAGCTGAATGACACACCTTATCAAGAGACAGCTGAATGACACACCTTTACCTTATCAAGAGACAGCTGAATGACACACCTTTACCTTATCAAGAGACAGCTGAATGACACACCTTTACCTTATCAAGAGACAGCTGAATGACACACCTTATCAAGAGACAGCTGAATGACACACCTTTACCTTATCAAGAGACAGCTGAATGACACACCTTATCAAGAGACAGCTGAATGACACACCTTTACCTTATCAAGAGACAGCTGAATGACACACCTTTACCTTATCAAGAGACAGCTGAATGACACACCTTTACCTTATCAAGAGACAGCTGAATGACACACCTTTACCTTATCAAGAGACAGCTGAATGACACACCTTATCAAGAGACAGCTGAATGACACACCTTTACCTTATCAAGGGACAGCTGAATGACACACCTTATCAAGAGACAGCTGAATGACACACCTTTACCTTATCAAGAGACAGCTGAATGACACACCTTATCAAGAGACGGCTGAATGACACACCTTTACCTTATCAAGAGACAGCTGAATGACACACCTTATCAAGAGACGGCTGAATGACACACCTTTACCTTATCAAGAGACAGCTGAATGACACACCTTTACCTTATCAAGGGACAGCTGAATGACACACCTTATCAAGAGACGGCTGAATGACACACCTTTACCTTATCAAGAGACGGCTGAATGACACACCTTTACCTTATCAAGAGACAGCTGAATGACACACCTTATCAAGAGACGGCTGAATGACACACCTTTACCTTATCAAGAGACAGCTGAATGACACACCTTTACCTTATCAAGAGACAGCTGAATGACACACCTTTACCTTATCAAGAGACAGCTGAATGACACACCTTTACCTTATCAAGAGACAGCTGAATGACACACCTTATCAAGAGACAGCTGAATGACACACCTTTACCTTATCAAGAGACAGCTGAATGACACACCTTTACCTTATCAAGGGACAGCTGAATGACACACCTTATCAAGAGACAGCTGAATGACACACCTTTACCTTATCAAGAGACAGCTGAATGACACACCTTTACCTATAAATGACCCCATTTCATCTGGAGTTAACCCTTAACCTCTGATGACCTTCTACTGTGTGTGTGATGCTTGATGGTTCGAGAACTACATCCTGTCTGTTGTTACAACGGGAACACTAGTCTGAGAACTACATCCTGTCTGTTGTTACAACGGGAACACTAGTCTGAGAACTACATCCTGTTTCCTATCCAGTTAGTGGAGTCGTCACCACAGACAGACAGGAAGTGATCCTGTTAGTGGAGTCGTCACCACAGACAGACAGGAAGTGATCCAGTTAGTGGAGTTGTCACCACAGACAGACAGGAAGTGATCCAGTTAGTGGAGTTGTCACCACAGACAGACAGGAAGTGATCCAGGTAGTGGAGTCGTCACCACAGACAGACAGGAAGTGATCCAGGTTGTGGAGTCGTCACCATAGACAGACAGGAAGTGATCCAGGTAGTGGAGTCGTCACCACAGACAGACAGGAAGTGATCCAGGTAGTGGAGTCGTCACCACAGACAGACAGGAAGTGATCCTGGTAGTGGAGTCGTCACCACAGACAGACAGGAAGTGATCCAGTTAGTGGAGTCGTCACCACAGACAGACAGGAAGTGATCCAGGTTGTGGAGTCGTCACCACAGACAGACAGGAAGTGATCCAGGTAGTGGAGTCGTCACCACAGACAGACAGGAAGTGATCCAGGTAGTGGAGTCGTCACCACAGACAGACAGGAAGTGATCCAGGTAGTGGAGTCGTCACCACAGACAGACAGGAAGTGATCCTGTTAGTGGAGTCGTCTCCACATAAACAGAACAGGAAGTGATCCTGTTAGTGGAGTCGTCTCCACATAAACAGAACAGGAAGTGATCCTGTTAGTGGAGTCGTCTCCACAGAAACAGAACAGGAAGTGATCCTGTTAGTAAGAGTCGTCTCCACAGAAACAGAACAGGAAGTGATCCTGTTAGTGGAGTCGTCTCCACATAAACAGAACAGGAAGTGATCCTGTTAGTGGAGTCGTCTCCACAGAAACAGAACAGGAAGTGATCCTGTTAGTGGAGTCGTCTCCACAGAAACAGAACAGGAAGTGATCCTGTTAGTGGAGTCGTCTCCACAGAAACAGAACAGGAAGTGATCCTGTTAGTGGAGTCGTCTCCACAGAAACAGAACAGGAAGTGATCCTGTTAGTGGAGTCGTCTCCACAGAAACAGAACAGGAAGTGATCCTGTTAGTGGAGTCGTCTCCACAGAAACAGAACAGGAAGTGATCCTGTTAGTGGAGTCGTCTCCACATAAACAGAACAGGAAGTGATCCTGTTAGTAAGAGTCGTCTTCACAGAAACAGAACAGGAAATGTACAAGACTTTAAATTGATCCGTGTTCAAGAAATGTTACATAAAACATCACATTTTTTTTTATTTTTTTTTTACAACAGCTGAATAAACGTACCAAAAACCGTGGTTGACTTGGAACAAACATTTAATTCCCCACAAATCTTGAGATGCCTTCTCTGAAATGTGGGGACGCTTTGTTTTGTAAACACTGTCAAGTGTCACACGTCTCTCGTTCTGGCCTGCAGACAAAACAGAACGGCTACATTCTTATCTGCTCCGCTCAGACATCTTGTTCTCGTTGGCTCCAACGACATGTAAGTCCTGGTCACATCCAATCCCCCAACAAACTGCCGGGAGACTGTGACAGCTCCTTACAGCAATGGGAGATGTCTCGTGTGTGTGTGTGTGTGTGTGTGTGTGTGTGTGTGTGTGTGTGTGTGTGTGTGTGTGTGTGTGTGTGTGTGTGTGTGTGTGTGTGTGTGTGTGTGTGTGTGTGTGTGTGTGTGTGTGTGTGTGTGTGTGTGTGTGTGTGTGTGTGTGTGTGTGTGTGATTACATGATGGAGAGCCTGTGAGAAGGGCTATAAAGAGATGATTGATGAGCTGGAGAATTCTCTCTCTTTAGAGACCAATCCCTCTGCTCACCAC
>NW_026290946.1:50000-65000 GCF_023373465.1 Oncorhynchus keta | reverse complement strand
GGTTAGTTAGGGGGCGTGGTTTAGTTAGGGGCCGTGGGTTGGTTTGGGGCGTGGGTTAGTTAGGGGCGTGGGTTAGTTTGGGGGTGTGGGTTAGTTAGGGGCCGTGGGTTGGTTAGGGGCCGTGGGTTGTTAGGGGCCGTGGGTTAATTAGGGGCGTGGGTTGGTTAGGGGCCGTGGGTTAGTTAGGGGCGTGGGTTAGTTAGGGGCGTGGGTTAGTTAGGGGTGTGGTTTAGTTAGGGGCCGTGGGTTAGTTTGGGGGCGTGGGTTAGTTAGGGGGCGTGGGTTAATTAGGGGGCGTGGGTTAGTTAGGGGCGGTGGGTTAGTTAGGGCGGTGGGTTAGTTAGGGGCCGTGGGTTAGTTAGGGGGCGTGGGTTAGTTAGGGGCCGTGGGTTAGTTAGGGGCCGTGGGTTAGTTAGGGGCGTGGGTTAGTTAGGGGCGTGGGTTAGTTAGGGGCTGTGGGTTAATTAGGGGCGGGGGTTAGTTAGGGGCGTGGGTTAGTTAGGGGCGGTGGGTTAGTTAGGGGCCGTGGGTTAGTTAGGGGGCGTGGGTTAGTTAGGGGCCGTGGGTTAGTTAGGGGCGTGGGTTAGTTAGGGGCCGTGGGTTAGTTAGGGGCCGTGGGTTAGTTAGGGGGCGTGGGTTAGTTAGGGGCCGTGGGTTGGTTAGGGGCCGTGGGTTAGTTAGGGGCGTGGGTTAGTTAGGGGCGCCCCCACGGCACATTTGGTCATCCCAGATGTTCCCGTTACAAAAACTCTCGACAGGAAACAAACATGTCGATCTTTCCCGGTCCGTGGTAGTGTCACGGGTGAACTCTGACCTTGATGACCTTTGACATGACAGGGTTTTTGTAGGCGTTGCTGTTTCCTCGTTAACATCACGTCCAGAATATGAACCTAGAATATGTTATTTAAAAGGTGTTTTTTAAAAACTTTTTACACACTACTGCTGTACAACAAATCAAAGTATTTTATGAAGTCCCGTAGACACATTTGTAGATGTTATCTCAGGTGGAATGAAATGCTTGTGTTTCCTGCTACAACAGTACAGTAATACCTAGCTAAATGCTTGTGTTTCTAGCTCCAACAGTACAGTAATACCTAGCTAAATGCTTGTGTTTCTAGCTCCAACAGTAATACCTAGCTAAATGCTTGTGTTTCTAGCTCCAACAGTAATACCTAGCTAAATGCTTGTGTTTCTAGCTCCAACAGTAATACCTAGTTAAATGCTTGTGTTTCTAGCTCCAACAGTAATACCTAGCTAAATGCTTGTGTTTCGAGCTCCAACAGTAATACCTAGCTAAATGCTTGTGTTTCTAGCTCCAACAGTAATACCTAGCTAAATGCTTGTGTTTCTAGCTCCAACAGTAATACCTAGCTAAATGCTTGTGTTTCTAGCTCCAACAGTAATACCTAGCTAAATGCTTGTGTTTCTAGCTCCAACAGTAATAACTAGTTAAATGCTTGTGTCTCTAGCTCCAACAGTAATAACTAGTTAAATGCTTGTGTTTCTAGCTCCAACAGTACAGTAATACCTAGTTAAATGCTTGTGTTTCCTGCTCCAACAGTAATACCTAGCTAAATGCTTGTGTTTCTAGCTCCAACAGTACAGTAATACCTAGCTAAATGCTTGTGTTTCCTGCTCCAACAGTAATACCTAGCTAAATGCTTGTGTTTCTAGCTCCAACAGTAATACCTAGCTAAATGCTTGTGTTTCCTGCTCCAACAGTACAGTAATACCTAGTTAAATGCTTGTGTTTCTTGCTCCAACAGTAATACCTAGCTAAATGCTTGTGTTTCTAGCTCCAACAGTACAGTAATACCTAGCTAAATGCTTGTGTTTCTAGCTCCAACAGTAATACCTAGCTAAATGCTTGTGTTTCTAGCTCCAACAGTAATACCTAGTTAAATGGTTGTGTCTCTAGCTCCAACAGTAATACCTAGTTAAATGCTTGTGTTTCTAGCTCCAACAGTAATACCTAGTTAAATGCTTGTGTTTCGAGCTCCAACAGTAATACCTAGCTAAATGCTTGTGTTTCTAGCTCCAACAGTAATACCTAGCTTAATGCTTGTGTTTCGAGCTCCAACAGTAATACCTAGCTAAATGCTTGTGTTTCTAGCTCCAACAGTACAGTAATACCTAGCTAAATGCTTGTGTTTCTAGCTCCAACAGTACAGTAATACCTAGCTAAATGCTTGTGTTTCTAGCTCCAACAGTACAGTAATACCTAGCTAAATGCTTGTGTTTCTAGCTCCAACAGTAATACCTAGTTAAATGCTTGTGTTTCTAGCTCCAACAGTAATACCTAGCTAAATGCTTGTGTTTCCTGCTCCAACAGTACAGTAATACCTAGCTAAATGCTTGTGTTTCTAGCTCCAACAGTAATACCTAGCTAAATGCTTGTGTTTCCTGCTCCAACAGTACAGTAATACCTAGCTAAATGCTTGTGTTTCTAGCTCCAACAGTACAGTAATACCTAGTTAAATGCTTGTGTTTCTAGCTCCAACAGTACAGTAATACCTAGCTAAATGCTTGTGTTTCTAGCTCCAACAGTAATACCTAGCTAAATGCTTGTGTTTCCAGCTCCAACAGTAATACCTAGTTAAATGCTTGTGTTTCTAGCTCCAACAGTAATACCTAGTTAAATGCTTGTGTTTCGAGCTCCAACAGTAATACCTAGTTAAATGCTTGTGTTTCGAGCTCCAACAGTAATACCTAGTTAAATGCTTGTGTTTCCTGCTCCAACAGTAATACCAAGCTAAATGCTTGTGTTTCGAGCTCCAACAGTACAGTAATACCTAGCTAAATGCTTGTGTTTCTAGCTCCAACAGTACAGTAATACCTAGCTAAATGCTTGTGTTTCTAGCTCCAACAGTAATACCAAGCTAAATGCTTGTGTTTCTAGCTCCAACAGTACAGTAATACCTAGCTAAATGCTTGTGTTTCTAGCTCCAACAGTACAGTAATACCTAGCTAAATGCTTGTGTTTCTTGCTCCAACAGTAATACCTAGTTAAATGCTTGTGTTTCTAGCTCCAACAGTACAGTAATACCTAGCTAAATGCTTGTGTTTCTAGCTCCAACAGTAATACCTAGTTAAATGCTTGTGTTTCTAGCTCCAACAGTAATACCTAGCTAAATGCTTGTGTTTCTAGCTCCAACAGTAATACCTAGTTAAATGCTTGTGTTTCTAGCTCCAACAGTAATACCTAGCTAAATGCTTGTGTTTCTAGCTCCAACAGTAATACCTAGCTAAATGCTTGTGTTTCTAGCTCCAACAGTAATACCTAGCTAAATGCTTGTGTTTCTAGCTCCAACAGTAATACCAAGCTAAATGCTTGTGTTTCTAGCTCCAACAGTAATACCTAGCTAAATGCTTGTGTTTCTAGCTCCAACAGTACAGTAATACCTAGCTAAATGCTTGTGTTTCTAGCTCCAACAGTAATACCTAGCTAAATGCTTGTGTTTCTAGCTCCAACAGTAATACCTAGCTAAATGCTTGTGTTTCTAGCTCCAACAGTAATACCTAGCTAAATGCTTGTGTTTCTAGCTCCAACAGTAATACCTAGCTAAATGCTTGTGTTTCTAGCTCCAACAGTAATACCTAGCTAAATGCTTGTGTTTCTAGCTCCAACAGTAATACCTAGCTAAATGCTTGTGTTTCTAGCTCCAACAGTACAGTAATACCAAGCTATATGTTTGTGTTTCCAGTTCCTATCTACTGTCATTGTTTATTTCCAGGTCAGAGGTGAGAATAGTACCTGTCCTATCTATGTAGGATGGTGTGTATAGACAGTAGAGGGCAAAGCGGTCTGTAAGGTCATTGTTTATTTCCAGGTCAGAGGTCAGAATAGTACCTGTCCTATCTGATGGTGTGTTGGTGTCCTTGCAGGTGCCTTGTTCCAGCGGCTCGTTGCTCTACGTGTGGTGCACCCTGATCACCATGGAAACGGACTCTCACATGCAGCAGAGAGTGGTGAGTATAGCCATCCAGGGTAGGGTCTGATGTGGTACCCTATTCCCTATGTAGTGCACTACTTTCTACCAGGGCCCATAGGGTCCCTATTCCCTATGTAGTGCACTACTTTCTACCAGGGCCCAGAGGGTCCCTATTCCCTATGTAGTGCACTACTTTCTACCAGGGCCCATAGGGTCCCTATTCCCTATGTAGTGCACTACTTTCTACCAGGGCCCAGAGGGTCCCTATTCCCTATGTAGTGCACTACTTTCTACCAGGGCCCAGAGGGTCCCTATTCCCTATGTAGTGCACTACTTTCTACCAGGGCCCATAGGGTCCCTATTCCCTATGTAGTGCACTACTTTCTACCAGGGCCCATAGGGTCCCTATTCCCTATGTAGTGCACTACTTTCTACCAGGGCCCATAGGGTCCCTATTCCCTATGTAGTGCACTACTTTCTACCAGGGCCCATAGGGTCCCTATTCCCTATGTAGTGCACTACTTTCTACCAGGGCCCAGAGGGTCCCTATTCCCTATGTAGTGCACTACTTTCTACCAGGGCCCATAGGGTCCCTATTCCCTATGTAGTGCACTACTTTCTACCAGGGCCCAGAGGGTCCCTATTCCCTATGTAGTGCACTACTTTCTACCAGGGCCCATAGGGTCCCTATTCCCTATGTAGTGCACTACTTTCTACCAGGGCCCAGAGGGTCCCTATTCCCTATGTAGTGCACTACTTTCTACCAGGGCCCAGGGGGTCCCTATTCCCTATGTAGTGCACTACTTTCTACCAGGGCCCATAGGGTCCCTATTCCCTATGTAGTGCACTACTTTCTACCAGGGCCCATAGGGTCCCTATTCCCTATGTAGTGCACTACTTTCTACCAGGGCCCATAGGGTCCCTATTCCCTATGTAGTGCACTACTTTCTACCAGGGCCCATAGGGTCCCTATTCCCTATGTAGTGCACTACTTTCTACCAGGGCCCAGAGGGTCCCTATTCCCTATGTAGTGCACTACTTTCTACCAGGGCCCATAGGGTCCCTATTCCCTATGTAGTGCACTACTTTCTACCAGGGCCCAGAGGGTCCCTATTCCCTATGTAGTGCACTACTTTCTACCAGGGCCCAGGGGGTCCCTATTCCCTATGTAGTGCACTACTTTCTACCAGGGCCCATAGGGTCCCTATTCCCTATGTAGTGCACTACTTTCTACCAGGGCCCATAGGGTCCCTATTCCCTATGTAGTGCACTACTTTCTACCAGGGCCCATAGGGTCCCTATTCCCCTATGTAGTGCACTACTTTCTACCAGGGCCCATAGGGTCCCTATTCCCTATGTAGTGCACTACTTTCTACCAGGGCCCATAGGGTCCCTATTCCCTATGTAGTGCACTACTTTCTACCAGGGCCCATAGGGTCCCTATTCCCTATGTAGTGCACTACTTTCTACCAGGGCCCATAGGGTCCCTATTCCCTATGTAGTGCACTACTTTCTACCAGGGCCCATAGGGTCCCTATTCCCTATGTAGTGCACTACTTTCTACCAGGGCCCATAGGGTCCCTATTCCCTATGCAGTGCACTACTTTCTACCAGGGCCCATAGGGTCCCTATTCCCCTATGTAGTGCACTACTTTCTACCAGGGCCCATAGGGTCCCTATTCCCTATGTAGTGCACTACTTTCTACCAGGGCCCATAGGGTCCCTATTCCCTATGTAGTGCACTACTTTCTACCAGGGCCCATAGGGTCCCTATTCCCTATGTAGTGCACTACTTTCTACCAGGGCCCATAGGGTCCCTATTCCCTATGTAGTGCACTACTTTCTACCAGGGCCCATAGGGTCCCTATTCCCTATGTAGTGCACTACTTTCTACCAGGGCCCAGAGGGTCCCTATTCCCTATGTAGTGCACTACTTTCTACCAGGGCCCATAGGGTCCCTATTCCCTATGTAGTGCACTACTTTCTACCAGGGCCCATAGGGTCCCTATTCCCTATGTAGTGCACTACTTTCTACCAGGGCCCATAGGGTCCCTATTCCCTATGTAGTGCACTACTTTCTACCAGGGCCCAGAGGGTCCCTATTCCATATATACCTTAACTCTAACTAACACCATCATCTAACTAACACCATCCTCTAACTAACACCATCCTCTAACTAACACCGTCCTCTAACACCATCATCTAACACCGTCCTCTAACTAACACCATCCTCTAACTAACACCATCCTCTAACTAACACCGTCCTCTAACACCGTCCTCTAACACCATCCTCTAACTAACACCATCCTCTAACTAACACCATCCTCTAACACCGTCATCTAACTAACACCGTCCTCTTAACACCGTCCTCTAACACCATCCTCTAACTAACACCATCCTCTAACACCATCCTCTAACTAACACCATCCTCTAACACCGTCATCTAACTAACACCATCCTCTAACACCATCCTCTAACACCGTCCTCTAACTAACACCATCCTCTAACTAACACCATCATCTAACACCGTCCTCTAACTAACACCATCCTCTAACTAACACCATCATCTAACACCGTCCTCTAACTAACACCATCCTCTAACAAACACCATCCTCTAACAAACACCATCCTCTAACACCATCCTCTAACACCATCCTCTAACTAACACCGTCCTCTAACTAACACCATCCTCTAACAAACACCATCCTCTAACGAACACCATCCTCTAACTAACACTGTCCTCTAACACCATCCTCTAACTAACACCATCCTCTAACTAACACCATCCTCTAACTAACACCATCCTCTAACTAACACCATCCTCTAACTAACACGTCCTCTAACTAACACCATCCTCTAACTAACACCATCCTCTAACTAACACCGTCCTCTAACTAACACCATCCTTTAACACCATCCTCTAACTAACACCGTCCTCTAACTAACACCATCCTCCAACTAACACTGTCCTCTAACACCATCCTCTAACTAACACCATCCTCTAACTAACACCATCCTCTAACTAACACCATCCTCTAACTAACACCATCCTCTAACTAACACGTCCTCTAACTAACACCATCCTCTAACTAACACCATCCTCTAACTAACACCGTCCTCTAACACCATCATCTAACACCATCCTCTAACTAACACCGTCCTCTAACTAACACCGTCCTCTAACTAACACCATCCTCTAACACCATCCTCTAACTAACACCATCCTCTCACTAACACCATCCTCTCACTAACACCATCCTCTAACTAACACCATCCTCTAACTAACACCATCCTCTAACACCGTCCTCTAACTAACACCATCCTCTAACTAACACCATCCTCTAACTAACACCATCCTCTAACTACCACCATCCTCTAACTAACACCGTCCTCTAACACCATCCTCTAACTAACTCCATCCTCTAACTAACACCGTCCTCTAACTAACACCGTCCTCTAACTAACACCGTCCTCTAACTAACACCATCCTCTAACTAACACCGTCCTCTAACTAACACCATCCTTTAACACCATCCTCTAACTAACACCGTCCTCTAACTAACACCATCCTCTAACTAACACTGTCCTCTAACACCGTCCTCTAACTAACACCATCCTCTAACTAACACCATCCTCTAACTAACACCATCCTCTAACTAACACCATCCTCTAACTAACACGTCCTCTAACTAACACCATCCTCTAACTAACACCATCCTCTAACTAACACCGTCCTCTAACTAACACCATCCTCTAACACCATCCTCTAACTAACACCGTCCTCTAACTAACACCGTCCTCTAACTAACACCATCCTCTAACACCGTCCTCTAACTAACACCATCCTCTAACTAACACCGTCCTCTAACTAACACCATCCTCTAACTAACACCATCCTCTAACTAACACCATCCTCTAACTAACACCGTCCTCTAACTAACACCATCCTCTAACACCATCCTCTAACTAACACCATCCTCTAACTAACACCGTCCTCTAACTAACACCGTCCTCTAACTAACACCATCCTCTAACTAACACCATCCTCTAACTAACACCATCCTCTAACACCGTCCTCTAACTAATACCATCCTCTAACTAACACCATCCTCTAACTAACACCGTCCTCTAACTAACACCGTCCTCTAACTAACACCATCCTCTAACTAACACCGTCCTCTAACTAACACCGTCCTCTAACTAACACCGTCCCATAACTAACACCATCCTCTAACACCGTGTTCTAACTAACACCATCCTCTAACTACCACCATCCTCTAACTGACACCATCCTCTAACTAACACCATCCTCTAACTAACACCATCCTCTAACTAACACCGTCCTCTAACTAACACCAATCCTCTAACTAACACCGTCCTCTCACTAACACCATCCTCTAACACCATCCTCTAACTAACACCGTCCTCTAACTAACACCATCCTCTAACACCATCCTCTAACTAACACCGTCCTCTAACACCATCCTCTAACTAACACCGTCCTCTAACACCGTCCTCTAACTAACACCAATCCTCTAACTAACACCGTGCTCTAACTAACACCATCCTCTAACTAACACCATCCTCTAACTAACACCATCCTCTAACACCATCCTCTAACACCATCCTCTAACACCATCCTCTAACTAACACTGTCCTCTAACTAACACCATCCTCTAACTAACACCGTCCTCTAACTAACACCGTCCCATAACTAACACCATCCTCTAACACCGTGTTCTAACTAACACCATCCTCTAACTACCACCATCCTCTAACTGACACCATCCTCTAACTAACACCATCCTCTAACTAACACCATCCTCTAACTAACACCGTCCTCTAACTAACACCAATCCTCTAACTAACACCGTCCTCTCACTAACACCATCCTCTAACACCATCCTCTAACTAACACCGTCCTCTAACTAACACCATCCTCTAACACCATCCTCTAACTAACACCGTCCTCTAACACCATCCTCTAACTAACACCGTCCTCTAACACCGTCCTCTAACTAACACCAATCCTCTAACTAACACCGTGCTCTAACTAACACCATCCTCTAACTAACACCATCCTCTAACTAACACCATCCTCTAACACCATCCTCTAACACCATCCTCTAACACCATCCTCTAACTAACACTGTCCTCTAACTAACACCATCCTCTAACTAACACCGTCCTCTAACTAACACCGTCCCATAACTAACACCATCCTCTAACACCGTGTTCTAACTAACACCATCCTCTAACTACCACCATCCTCTAACTGACACCATCCTCTAACTAACACCATCCTCTAACTAACACCATCCTCTAACTAACACCGTCCTCTAACTAACACCAATCCTCTAACTAACACCGTCCTCTCACTAACACCATCCTCTAACACCATCCTCTAACTAACACCGTCCTCTAACTAACACCATCCTCTAACACCATCCTCTAACTAACACCGTCCTCTAACACCATCCTCTAACTAACACCGTCCTCTAACACCGTCCTCTAACTAACACCAATCCTCTAACTAACACCGTGCTCTAACTAACACCATCCTCTAACTAACACCATCCTCTAACTAACACCATCCTCTAACACCATCCTCTAACACCATCCTCTAACACCATCCTCTAACTAACACCGTCCTCTAACTAACACCATCCTCTAACTAACACCATCCTCTAACTAACACCATCCTCTAACTAACACCATCCTCTAACTAACACCATCCTCTAACTAACACCATCCTCTAACTAATACCATCCTCTAACACCGTCCTCTAACTAACACCATCCTCTAACACCATCCTCTAACACCATCCTCTAACACCGTCCTCTAACTAACACCATCCTCTAACTAACACCATCCTCTAACTAACACCATCCTCTAACTAACACCATCCTCTAACTAACACCATCCTCTAACTAACACCATCCTCTAACTAACACCATCCTCTAACACCGTCCTCTAACTAACACCATCCTCTAACTAATACCGTCCTCTAACACCGTCCTCTAACTAACACCGTCCTCTAACTAACACCATCCTCTAACTAACACCATCCTCTAACACCGTCCTCTAACACCGTCCTCTAACTAACACCGTCCTCTAACTAACACCATCCTCTAACACCGTCCTCTAACTAACACCGTCCTCTAACTAACACCATCCTCTAACTAACACCATCCTCTAACTAACACCATCCTCTAACTAACACCATCCTCTAACACCGTCCTCTAACTAACACCGTCCTCTAACTAACACCATCCTCTAACTAACACCGTCCTCTAACTAACACCATCCTCTAACACCGTCCTCTAACTAACACCATCCTCTAACTAACTCCATCCTCTAACTAACACCGTCCTCTAACTAACACCGTCCTCTAACTAACACCGTCCTCTAACTAACACCATCCTCTAACTAACACCGTCCTCTAACTAACACCATCCTTTAACACCATCCTCTAACTAACACCGTCCTCTAACTAACACCATCCTCTAACTAACACTGTCCTCTAACACCATCCTCTAACTAACACCATCCTCTAACTAACACCATCCTCTAACTAACACCATCCTCTAACTAACACGTCCTCTAACTAACACCATCCTCTAACTAACACCATCCTCTAACTAACACCGTCCTCTAACACCATCATCTAACACCATCCTCTAACTAACACCGTCCTCTAACTAACACCGTCCTCTAACTAACACCATCCTCTAACACCATCCTCTAACTAACACCATCCTCTAACTAACACCATCCTCTAACTAACACCATCCTCTAACTAACACCGTCCTCTAACTAACACCATCCTCTAACACCGTCCTCTAACTAACACCATCCTCTAACTAACACCATCCTCTAACTAACACCATCCTCTAACTAACACCATCCTCTAACACCGTCCTCTAACTAACACCATCCTCTAACTAACACCATCCTCTAACACCGTCCTCTAACTAACACCATCCTCTAACTAATACCATCCTCTAACTAACACCGTCCTCTAACTAACACCATCCTCTAACACCGTCCTCTAACTAACACCATCCTCTAACTAACACCATCCTCTAACTAACACCATCCTCTAACTAACACCATCCTCTAACTAATACCATCCTCTAACTAACACCGTCCTCTAACTAACACCGTCCCATAACTAACACCATCCTCTAACACCGTGTTCTAACTAACACCATCCTCTAACTACCACCATCCTCTAACTAACACCATCCTCTAACTAACACCATCCTCTAACTAACACCATCCTCTAACTAACACCGTCCTCTAACTAACACCAATCCTCTAACTAACACCGTCCTCTCACTAACACCATCCTCTAACACCATCCTCTAACTAACACCATCCTCTAACTAACACCATCCTCTAACTAACACCGTCCTCTAACACCATCCTCTAACTAACACCATCCTCTAACACCGTCCTCTAACTAACACCATCCTCTAACTAACACCGTCCTCTAACTAACACCATCCTCTAACTAACACCATCCTCTAACTAACACCATCCTCTAACACCATCCTCTAACTAACACCGTCCTCTAACACCATCCTCTAACACCATCCTCTAACTAACACCATCCTCTAACTAACACCATCCTCTAACTAACACCATCCTCTAACTAACACCATCCTCTAACTAACACCATCCTCTAACTAACACCATCCTCTAACTAACACCATCCTCTAACTAACACCGTCCTCTAACACCATCCTCTAACTAACACCGTCCTCTAACACCGTCCTCTAACTAACACCATCCTCTAACACCATCCTCTAACTAACACCATCCTCTAACTAACACCATCCTCTAACTAACACCGTCCTCTAACTAACACCATCCTCTAACTAACACCATCCTCTAACTAACACCATCCTCTAACTAACACCATCCTCTAACACCATCCTCTAACTAACACCATCCTCTAACACCATCCTCTAACACCATCCTCTAACTAACACCATCCTCTAACACCATCCTCTAACTAACACCATCCTCTAACTAACACCATCCTCTAACACCGTCCTCTAACACCGTCCTCTAACTAACACCGTCCTCTAACTAACACCATCCTCTAACACCATCCTCTAACTAACACCGTCCTCTAACTAACACCGTCCTCTAACTAACACCATCCTCTAACACCGTCCTCTAACTAACACCATCCTCTAACTAACACCGTCCTCTAACTAACACCATCCTCTAACTAACACCATCCTCTAACTAACACCATCCTCTAACTAACACCGTCCTCTAACTAACACCGTCCTCTAACTAACACCATCCTCTAACTAACACCATCCTCTAACTAACACCGTCCTCTAACTAACACCATCCTCTAACTAACACCATCCTCTAACTAACACCATCCTCTAACTAACCCCGACCTCTAACACCATCCTCTAACTAACACCGTCCTCTAACTAACACGTCCTCTAACTAACACCATCCTCTCCTCTCTCTGTCTCTCCCCCCCTCTCTCTCTCTCCTCGTCTCTCTCTCTCTCTCCCTGTCTCTCTCTCCCTGTCTCTCTCTTTCTCTCTCTCTCCTTCTCTCTCTCCCTGTCTCTCTCTCCCTGTCTCTCTCTTTCTCTCTCTCTCTCTCTCTCTCTCTCTCTCTCTCTCTCTCTCTCTCTCTCTCTCTCTCTCTCTCTCTCCCCTCTCTCTCTCTCTCTCTCCCCCTCTCTCTCTCTCTCTCTCTCCCCCTCTCTCTCTCTCTCTCTCTGTGTCTCTCTCCCCTCTCTCTCCCTCTCTCTCTCTCTCTGTCTCTCTCCTCCTTCTCTCTCCCTGTCTCTCTCCCTGTCTCTCTCTCTGTCTCCCTCTCTCTGTCTGTCTCTCTCCCTCTGTCTGTCTGTCTGTCTGTCTGTCTGTCTGTCTGTCTGTCTGTCTGTCTGTCTGTCTGTCTGTCTGTCTGTCTGTCTGTCTGTCTGTCTGTCTGTCTCTCTCTCTCTGTCTCTCTCTCTCTCTCACCCCCTCCCTCCCTTCCCGGCTTCCTTTCGGTAACCACCACGGTTTGGCTTTGATTACAGTACCACCTCATAGCGAGGACACACACACACATACACAGACACACACACATTCGGAGGCATTGATTTCTACCCCTGTCTGTCTCTGAGGAGAAAAGGAAAGAGGATGACATGGATCTGTTTTCAGTGCGGTGAGGCCAGACAGTATTATGGTAGATTAGGCTGGTTGTGGTGGAGAGAGAGGAGGTGGTGGAGAGAGAGGAGAGAGAGGAGGTGGTGGAGAGAGAGGAGACACAGAGAGAGAGAGGAAGGGGGAGACATAGAGAGAGAGGAAGGGGGAGACACAGAGAGAGAGAGGAAGGGGGAGACATAGAGAGAGAGAAGGGGGAGACACAGAGAGAGGAAGGGGGAGACAGAGAGAGAGAGAGAGGAAGGGGGAGACAGAGAGAGAGAGGAAGGGGGAGACAGAGAGAGAGAGGGGAAGGGGGAGACAGAGAGAGGAAGGGGGAGACAGAAAGAGAGAGAGAGGAAGGGGGAGACAGAGAGAGAAGAAGGGGGAGACAGAGAGAGAGAGAGGAAGGGGGAGACAGAGAGAGAGGAAGGGGGAGACATAGAGAGAGAGGAAGGGGGAGACACAGAGAGAGGAAGGGGGAGACAGAGAGAGAGGGAGGGGGAGACAGAGAGAGAGAGAGGAAGGGGGAGACAGAGAGAGAGAGAGGGAAGGGGAGACAATGAGAGAGAGGAAGGGGGAGACACAGAAAGAGAGAGAGGAAGGGGGAGACAGAGAGAGAGAGAGGAAGGGGGAGACAGAGAGAGAGAGAGGAAGGGGGAGACAGAGAGAGGAAGGGGGAGACAGAGAGAGGAAGGGGGAGACATAGAGAGAGAGAGGAAGGGGGAGACATAGAAAGAGAGAGAGAGAGAGAGAGGAAGGGGGAGACAGAGAGAGAGGAAGGGTGAGACAGAGAGAGAGGAAGGGGGAGACAGAGAGAGAGAGAGAGGAAGGGGGATATATAGAGTTAAGAAGACTGTCCTGACAACAGACCTCTTTTTTGCCACCTCACTACTCTACTGTCCTGACAACAGACCTCTTTCTGCCTCGTCCCTACTCTACTGTCCTGACAACAGACCTCTTTCTGCCTCCTCACTACTCTACTGTCCTGACAACAGACCTCTTTCTGCCTCCTCACTACTCTACTGTTCTGACAACAGACCTCATTCTGCCTCCTCTCATCTCTACTGTTCTGACAACAGACCTCTTTCTGCCTCCTCTCATCTCTACTGTCCTGACAACAGACCTCTTTCTGCCTCGTCCCTACTCTACTGTTCTGACAACAGACCTCTTTCTGCCTCGTCCCTACTCTACTGTTCTGACAACAGACCTCTTTCTGCCTCCTCTCATCTCTACTGTCCTGACAACAGACCTCTTTCTGCCTCCTCACTACTCTACTGTCCTGACAACAGACCTCTTTCTGCCTCCTCTCTACTCTACTGTCCTGACAACAGACCTCATTCTGCCTCCTCTCTACTGTACTGTCCTGACAACAGACCTCATTCTGCCTCCTCTCTACTCTACTGTCCTGACAACAGACCTCTTTCTGCCTCGTCTCTACTGTCCTGACAACAGACCTCTTTCTGCCTCCTCTCTACTCTACTGTCCTGACAACAGACCTCATTCTGCCTCCTCTCTACTCTACTGTCCTAACAACAGACCTCTTTCTGCCTCCTCTCTACTCTACTGTCCTGACAACAGACCTCTTTCTGCCTCCTCACTACTCTACTGTCCTGACAACAGACCTCATTCTGCCTCCTCTCTACTCTCCTGTCCTGACAACAGACCTCGTTCAGCCTCCTCACTACTGTCCTGACAACAGACCTCTTTCTGCCTCCTCACTACTGTCCTGACAACAGACCTCATTCTGCCTCCACTCTACTCTACTGTCCTGACAACAGACCTCTTTCTGCCTCGTCTCTACTCTACTGTCCTGACAACAGACCTCTTTCTGCCTCCTCTCTACTGTCCTGACAACAGACCTCTTTATGCCTCCTCTCTACTGTCCTGACAACAGA
>NW_026290946.1:35000-45000 GCF_023373465.1 Oncorhynchus keta | reverse complement strand
CTGTAGTGGGTCAGTTAGGATCCACAGAGTAACACAGTGG
This sequence comes from Oncorhynchus keta, assembly GCF_023373465.1. Taxonomy (NCBI): domain Eukaryota; kingdom Metazoa; phylum Chordata; class Actinopteri; order Salmoniformes; family Salmonidae; genus Oncorhynchus; species Oncorhynchus keta. The sequence goes on along the minus strand of NW_026290946.1, from coordinate 44,960 downwards.
ATACTGGCTGTAGTGGGTCAGTTAGGATCCACAGAGTAACACAGTGGATACTGGCTGTAGTGGGTCAGTTAGGATCCACAGAGTAACACAGTGGATACTGGCTGTAGTGGGTCAGTTAGGATCCACAGAGTAACACAGTGGATACTGGCTGTAGTGGGTCAGTTAGAATCCACAGAGTAACACAGTGGATACTGGCTGTAGTGGGTCAGTTAGGATCCACAGAGTAACACAGTGGATACTGGCTGTAGTGGGTCAGTTAGAATCCACAGAGTAACACAGTGGATACTGGCTGTAGTGGGTCAGTTAGGATCCACAGAGTAACACAGTGGATACTGGCTGTAGTGGGTCAGTTAGGATCCACACGGTGGATACTGGCTGTAGTGGGTCAGTTAGGATCCACAGAGTAACACAGTGGATACTGGCTGTAGTGGGTCAGTTAGGATCCACAGAGTAACACAGTGGATACTGGCTGTAGTGGGTCAGTTAGGATCCACAGAGTAACACAGTGGATACTGGCTGTAGTGGGTCAGTTAGAATCCACAGAGTAACACAGTGGATACTGGCTGTAGTGGGTCAGTTAGGATCCACAGAGTAACATGGTGGATACTGGCTGTAGTGGGTCAGTTAGGATCCACAGAGTAACACAGTGGATACTGGCTGTAGTGGGTCAGTTAGGATCCACAGAGTAACACAGTGGATACTGACTGTAGTGGGTCAGTTAGGATCCACAGAGTAACACAGTGGATACTGGCTGTAGTGGGTCAGTTAGGATCCACAGAGTAACACAGTGGATACTGGCTGTAGTGGGTCAGTTAGGATCCACAGAGTAACACGGTGGATACTGGCTGTAGTGGGTCAGTTAGGATCCACAGAGTAACACAGTGGATACTGGCTGTAGTGGGTCAGTTAGAATCCACAGAGTAACACAGTGGATACTGGCTGTAGTGGGTCAGTTAGGATCCACAGAGTAACACAGTGGATACTGGCTGTAGTGGGTCAGTTAGGGTCCACAGAGTAACACAGTGGATACTGACTGTAGTGGGTCAGTTAGGATCCACAGAGTAACACAGTGGATACTGGCTGTAGTGGGTCAGTTAGGATCCACAGAGTAACACAGTGGATACTGGCTGTAATGTTAGGATCCACAGAGTAACACAGTGGATACTGGCTGTAGTGGGTCAGTTAGGATCCACAGAGTAACACAGTGGATACTGGCTGTAGTGGGTCAGTTAGAATCCACAGAGTAACACAGTGGATACTGGCTGTAGTGGGTCAGTTAGGATCCACAGAGTAACACAGTGGATACTGGCTGTAGTGGGTCAGTTAGGATCCACAGAGTAACACAGTGGATACTGGCTGTAGTGGGTCAGTTAGGATCCACACAGTGGATACTGGCTGTAGTGGGTCAGTTAGGATCCACACGGTGGATACTGGCTGTAGTGGGTCAGTTAGGTTCCACACGGTGGATACTGGCTGTAGTGGGTCAGTTAGGATCCACAGAGTAACACTGGGGCGTCTGTGGAACAAGCAGAGATCATTCCCCCCCAGACAGTGGGATTCAAACCCACATTGGACTAGCTGAGGCACTGTGTGTGTGTGTGTGTGTGTGTGTGTGTGTGTGTGTGTGTGTGTGTGTGTGTGTGTGTGTGTGTGTGTGTGTGTGTGTGTGTGTGTGTTATATGAAGGCTAACCTGTCTGTCTGTCTGTCTGTGCCTGTCTGTCTGCCTGTCTGTCTGTCTGTCTGTCTCTCTTCCTGTCTGTCTGTCTGTTGCAGTGAGGACGAGGATGCGTCTCACTGTGCGGTGCCCATCTCCACCAGTGTGATCAAACAGATAATGAACAGGAACCAGGCTGGGTTGGAGGACAGCCAGGACCACATACTGGCAGACTTCTACGGTCTGAAGAACAACAGCCAGTCTCCATGGCCCTATGTCAGCAAGGACACAGACAGGTAGTGTGTGTGTGTGTGTGTGTGTGTGTGTGTGTGTGTGTGTGTGTGTGTCTTGTACACTAAGGACCTGGGGAAGAGTTGCAGGGGACAGAAGAGGAGGAGAATTGGCCTATTTGAAAGCTTGAAAAAAATGGTTTCATTTAGGAGACCCCTGGTTTAGATCCTCGGAGACCCCTGGTTTAGATCCTAGGAGACCCCTGGTTTAGATCCTAGGAGACCCCTGGTTTAGATCCTCGGAGACCCCTGGTTTAGATCCTCGGAGACCCCTGGTTTAGATCCTAGGAGACCCCTGGTTTAGATCCTAGGAGACCCCTGGTTTAGATCCTAGGAGACCCCTGGTTTAGATCCTAGGAGACCCTGGTTTAGATCCTCGGAGACCTCTGGTTTAGATCCTGTCTGAACCCTGGTTTAGATCCTCAGAGACCCCTGGTTTAGATCCTCGGAGACCCCTGGTTTAGATCCTCGGGGACCCCTGGTTTAGATCCTAGGAGAACCCTGGTTTAGATCCTAGGAGACCCCTGGTTTAGATCCTCCGAGACCTCTGGTTTAGATCCTTGGAGAACCCTGGTTTAGATCCTCAGAGACCCCTGGTTTAGATCCTCGGAGACCCCTGGTTTAGATCCTCGGGGACCCCTGGTTTAGATCCTCAGAGACCCTTGGTTTAGATCCTCGGAGACCCCTGGGTTAGATCCTCGGAGACCCCTGGTTTAGATCCTAGGAGACCCCTGGTTTAGATCCTCGGAGACCCCTGGTTTAGATCCTCGGAGACCCCTGGTTTAGATCCTAGGAGACCCCTGGTTTAGATCCTCGGAGACCCCTGGTTTAGATCCTCGGAGACCCCTGGTTTAGATCCTCGGAGACCCCTGGTTTAGATCCTCGGAGACCCCTGGTTTAGATCCTCGGGGACCCCTGGTTTAGATCCTCAGAGACCCTGGTTTAGATCCTCGGAGACCCCTGGGTTAGATCCTCGGAGACCCCTGGTTTAGATCCTAGGATACCCCTGGTTTAGATCCTCGGAGACCCCTGGTTTAGATCCTCGGAGACCCCTGGTTTAGATCCTCGGAGACCCCTGGTTTAGATCCTCGGAGACCCCTGGTTTAGATCCTCGGAGACCCCTGGTTTAGATCCTAGGAGACCCCTGGTTTAGATCCTCGGAGACCCCTGGTTTAGATCCTCGGAGACCCCTGGTTTAGATCCTCGGAGACCCCTGGTTTAGATCCTTGGAGACCCCTGGTTTAGATCCTCGGAGACCCCTGGTTTAGATCCTCGGAGACCCCTGGTTTAGATCCTAGGAGACCCCTGGTTTAGATTCATCGAGCCGTTCTCCAGACCAGACATTTACACTGTCGTTCTGTTCTGCCACAGACTTTCTGACACAAAGGACAGGGGCCTTGCATTTAGATATAGTTTGGCACATCGGGCATCAGAGAGCAACGCAGATCAAACATCATATTACTAATGAACTAACCAGGTGACTTTCTGACTGGATCCAATGGGCTGCTTCTGTCAGGGGGGCTGCCAGCGGAGCCCAGCTTTTTAGCAGTGTGAGATCTGACAGCCGTACTCACTCTCTCCCCCAACACCAACCCCAACCCCCCTCCCCGATCGGCGACGTCTAACAAAACGTTTGCTTAATGATTACTGAGGTGTTTCTCTCTCGTTAAAGGCCTACACACAGAAAAGAAGAAGAAGAAAAAAACATTTACCTCTTCAACTTCCTGTGCCCTCTAACACACTTCCTGTGCCCTCTAACACACTTCCTGTGCCCTCTAACACACTTCCTGTGCCCTCTAACACACTTCCTGTGCCCTCTAACACACTTCCTGTGCCCTCTAACACACTTCCTGTGCCCTCTAACACACTTCCTGTGCCCTCAAACACACTTCCTGTGCCCTCTAACACACAGTGTTTAGACTCTCAGAGCCAAGAGAGCGGTTCGTTACCCTGGCGACCGCACCGTACTCCGAGAGCTCTGGACCTCTGTCAAAACAGCCTCAGTGTATAAATGACATCATTAAATGGTGGACGGTATGGTTCCCTGTTTAGAGATGTGTGTTCACGGTCCAGGGATCAGACTGGGGGAGGTTTTAGAGATGTGGGTTCATGGTCCAGGGATCAGACTGGGGGGGTCTACCTTCACTACAGGTCCTCCTGGAGTCTACCTTCACTACAGGAACTACACTGGGACCCTTAGAGATGTGTGTTCATGGTCCAGGGATCAGACTGGGGGGTTTAGAGATGTGTGTTCTCGGTCCAGGGATCAGACTGGGGGGTTTAGAGATGTGTGTTCACGGTCTGGGGGGGTTTCTAAAGGCCCAGGACAAACTGACACTTTCCCTTCTCTGGGAAATTAACTGAAAGAAGCATTGGTCCCAAATGGCACCCTATTCCCTATATAGTGCACTACTTTAGACCAGGACCATATTCCCTATATAGTGAATAGGTTGTCATCGTTACCAAACCGTCCGTCTCTCTCTGGACCTGGTGTTCTCCTGGAGTCTACCTTCACTACAGGTCCTCCTGGAGTCCACCTTCACTACAGGTCCTCCTGGAGTCCACCTTCACTACAGGTCCTCCTGGAGTCCACCTTCACTACAGGTCCTCCTGGAGTCACCTTCACTACAGGTCCTCCTGGAGTCCACCTTCACTACAGGTCCTCCTGGAGTCTACCTTCACTACAGGTCCTCCTGGAGTCCACCTTCACTACAGGTCCTCCTTGAGTCCACCTTCACTATAGGTATCTCCTGGAGTCCCCCTTCACTACAATGTCCTCCTGTAGTCCACCTTCACTACAGGTCCTTCTGTAGTCCACCTTCACTACAGGTCCTCCTGGAGTCCACCTTCACTACAGGTCCTCCTGGAGTCCACCTTCACTACAGGTCCTCCTGGAGTCCACCTTCACTACAGGAACTCGACCTGGGACCCTCCTGAAGTCTACCTTCACTACAGGAAATAGACCTGGAATCCTCCTGGAGTCTACCTTCACTACAGGAACTATTAGTCCTTAGTGTTCAGTGGAGTTGGATGTTTCAGCAGTCAACAATTACATAGACATTCAGCTCCATGTCATTGTTGAAATACTCCCCATGTTATGCTAATGGGGAGCTAACATGGCCGCCGTAGAACGTTCTAGTCATGTAAATGCATCTTTGCTGTCTATGTCTCTGAACATCAGGGGTAGGACAGAGACATGGTTTTGATGTTAACATGACCCCATGTGTGGTGTGTGGGTTGGTGTGTGTGTGTTTGGGTGTGTGTGTGTGTGTGTGTGTGTGTGTGTGTGTGTGTGTGTGTGTGTGTGTGTGTGTGTGTGTGTGTGTGTGTTTGCGGTGATGTTTGGGTTGAGTGTGTGTGTGTGTGTGTGTGTGTGTGTGTGTGTGTGTGTGTGTGTCGTTGGCGTGTGTTTGCGGTGGCGTGTGCTGATGCGGTCACATTCCCATGTGCCTGTTTATCCTTAGTGTCGATTGATGTTGTTTGTGCATATTCAGTGTGTTATGCTGGGGAGCTAACATGCGCCGTGTGTCTGTTTAGCGTGGTTGAGTGTGCTAAATGCATCTTGCTGTCTATGTGTCTAGTGGAGGCAGGGGTGGGACAGATCCATGGTTTTGATGTTAACATGTGACCTTATCTGTGGTGTGTGTGTTACAGGTGTATAGTGGAGTGTGTGGGACAGTGTGTTGATGTGTGTGTGTGTGTGTGTGTGTGTGTGTGTGTGTGTGTGTGTGTGTGTGTGTGTGTGTGGGTTGGTGTGTGTGTGTTTGTGTGTGTGTGTGTGTGTGTGTGTGTCGTTGGCGTGTGTTTGCGTTGGCGTGTGCTGATGCGGTACATTCCCATGTGCCTACCCAGATGCCTGTCGATTGATGTTGTTTGTATCTGCATATTCAGTTGTTTGTTTCCATGTGTTTCTGCGTACTTCCATGCCTCCGTGTGTCTGTTTAGCGTGGTTGAAGTTGGATGCTATGGTGATTGTTCATGTCTGTACCACAGATGTCTAGTGGAGGCCTTATCTCAGTGGGACAGAGACCTCCATGTTACAGGTGTATAGTGGAGACCTTATCTCAGTGGGACAGAGACCTCCATGTTACAGGTGTATAGTGGAGACCTTATCTCAGTGGGACAGATCCATGTTACAGGTGTATAGTGGAGACCTTATCTCAGTGGGACAGAGACCTCCATGTTACAGGTGTATAGTGGAGGCCTTATCTCAGTGGGACAGATCCATGTTACAGGTGTATAGTGGAGGCCTTATCTCAGTGGGACAGATCCATGTTACAGGTGTATAGTGGAGGCCTTATCTCAGTGGGACAGAGACCTCCATGTTACAGGTGTATAGTGGAGGCCTTATCTCAGTGGGACAGATCCATGTTACAGGTGTATAGTGGAGACCTTATCTCAGTGGGACAGAGACCTCCATGTTACAGGTGTATAGTGGAGGCCTTATCTCAGTGGGACAGATCCATGTTACAGGTGTATAGTGGAGGCCTTATCTCAGTGGGACAGATCCATGTTACAGGTGTATAGTGGAGGCCTTATCTCAGTGGGACAGATCCATGTTACAGGTGTATAGTGGAGGCCTTATCTCAGTGGGACAGATCCATGTTACAGGTGTATAGTGGAGGCCTTATCTCAGTGGGACAGAGACCTCCATGTTACAGGTGTATAGTGGAGGCCTTATCTCAGTGGGACAGATCCATGTTACAGGTGTATAGTGGAGGCCTTATCTCAGTGGGACAGATCCATGTTACAGGTGTATAGTGGAGGCCTTATCTCAGTGGGACAGATCCATGTTACAGGTGTATAGTGGAGACCTTATCTCAGTGGGACAGATCCATGTTACAGGTGTATAGTGGAGGCCTTATCTCAGTGGGACAGATCCATGTTACAGGTGTATAGTGGAGACCTTATCTCAGTGGGACAGAGACCTCCATGTTACAGGTGTATAGTGGAGGCCTTATCTCAGTGGGACAGATCCATGTTACAGGTGTATAGTGGAGACCTTATCTCAGTGGGACAGATCCATGTTACAGGTGTATAGTGGAGACCTTATCTCAGTGGGACAGATCCATGTTACAGGTGTATAGTGGAGACCTTATCTCAGTGGGACAGAGACCTCCATGTTACAGGTGTATAGTGGAGACCTTATCTCAGTGGGACAGAGACCTCCATGTTACAGGTGTATAGTGGAGACCTTATCTCAGTGGGACAGATCCATGTTACAGGTGTATAGTGGAGACCTTATCTCAGTGGGACAGATCCATGTTACAGGTGTATAGTGGAGACCTTATCTCAGTGGGACAGATCCATGTTACAGGTGTATAGTGGAGACCTTATCTCAGTGGGACAGATCCATGTTACAGGTGTATAGTGGAGACCTTATCTCAGTGGGACAGAGACCTCCATGTTACAGGTGTATAGTGGAGACCTTATCTCAGTGGGACAGATCCATGTTACAGGTGTATAGTGGAGACCTTATCTCAGTGGGACAGATCCATGTTACAGGTGTATAGTGGAGACCTTATCTCAGTGGGACAGATCCATGTTACAGGTGTATAGTGGAGACCTTATCTCAGTGGGACAGAGACCTCCATGTTACAGGTGTATAGTGGAGACCTTATCTCAGTGGGACAGATCCATGTTACAGGTGTATAGTGGAGACCTTATCTCAGTGGGACAGATCCATGTTACAGGTGTATAGTGGAGACCTTATCTCAGTGGGACAGAGACCTCCATGTTACAGGTGTATAGTGGAGGCCTTATCTCAGTGGGACAGAGACCTCCATGTTACAGGTGTATAGTGGAGGCCTTATCTCAGTGGGACAGCCCCCCCCCCCCCCATCCCAGGGAGCTGTATAGTTGTTGATATTTACAGTATTTAACTGTATATCTCTGTGTTGTACTGTAGGCCTGGATCAGAGGTCCTAGCCCAGTGGGACAGCCCCCCCCCCCCATCCCAGGGAGCTGTATAGTTGTTGCTGTTTACAGTATTTAACTGTATATCTCTGTGTTGTACTGTAGGCCTGGATCAGAGGTCCTAGCCCAGTGGGACAGCCCCCCCCCCCCCCATCCCAGGGAGCTGTATAGTTGTTGATATTTACAGTATTTAACTGTATATCTCTGTGTTGTACTGTAGGCCTGGATCAGAGGTCCTAGCCCAGTGGGACAGCCCCATGCAGGTGAAGTTGTCAGCCTGGATGTCTGGTCTCAACACTCTTCTAGTAGAGCTCATCCCCTGGGCCCTGTTGACCAACCACTCTACATGGGACCTCTGGCTGTTTGAAGGAGAGACCATCGTCCTGCAGATACCCGCTGGAAAGACCCTCGTTCCTCCTAACTTCAAGGTGAGAGAGGAGAGACCCTTCATTTATATAGACTGGTTTTTGGATGTATCACTGACCAAGATGGCTGCCATTATCGTCACCTTCTAGAACTTTGCAGGTCGTATATCAGCGCCACTATACACTCAGTGGCCAGTTTATTAGGTACATCCATCTAGTACCCGGGTCAGACCACCCTTTGCCTCCAGAACAGCCTGAATTATTTGGGGTATTTGGTATTTTATTAGGATCCCCCATTAGCTGTTGCAAAAGCAGCCGACCTCTCTTCACAAGACTGCTGCTGACTGGATGTTTCGTATTAGTCTCTCTGGTCTCGGTAAACCCCAGACACTGTCTGTAGGAGCGAACCATTGTCGTGAACAGGGTGGTGTACCTAATAAACTGGCCACTGAGTGTATATCTCTAGGTAGGACCTCAAACCCCATCACTAGGTAGGACCTCAAACCCCATCACTAGGTAGGACCTCAAACCCCATCACTAGGTAGGACCTCAAACCCCATCACTAGGTAGGACCTCAAACCCCATCACTAGGTAGGACCTCAAACCCCATCACTAAGTACTAAGGCTGTCTGCAGGGGTTCGAACCTCAAACCCCATCACTAAGTACTAAGGCTGTCTGTAGGGGTTCGGACCTCAATCCCCATCACTAGGTACTAAGGTCTGTCTGTAGGGGTTCAGACCTCAAACCCCATCACTAGGTACTAAGGTCTGTCTGTAGGGGTTCACACCTCAAACCCCATCACTAGGTACTAAGGTCTATCTGTAGGGGTTCAGACCTCAGACCCCATCACTAGGTACTAAGGTCTGTCTGTGGGGGTTCGGACCTCAAACCCCATCACTAGGTACTAAGGTCTATCTGTAGGGGTTCGGACCTCAAACCCCATCACTAAGTACTAAGGCTGTCTGTAGTGGTTCAGACCTCAAACCCCATCACTAGGTACTAAGTCTGTCTGTAGGGGTTCAGACCTCAAACCCCATCACTAGGTACTAAGGTCTGTCTGTAGGGGTTCAGACCTCAAACCCCATCACTAGGTACTAAGGCTGTCTGTAGGGGTTCAGACCTCAAACCCCATCACTAGGTACTAAGGTCTGTCTGTAGGGGTTCAGACCTCAAACCCCATCACTAGGTACTAAGGTCTGTCTGTAGGGGTTCAGACCTCAAACCCCATCACTAGGTACTAAGGTCTGTCTGTAGGGGTTCAGACCTCAAACCCCATCACTAGGTACTAAGGCTGTCTGTAGGGGTTCAGACCTCAAACCCCATCACTAGGTACTAAGGTCTATCTGTAGGGGTTCGGACCTCAAACCCCATCACTAAGTACTAAGGCTGTCTGTAGTGGTTCAGACCTCAAACCCCATCACTAGGTACTAAGTCTGTCTGTAGGGGTTCAGACCTCAAACCCCATCACTAGGTACTAAGGTCTGTCTGTAGGGGTTCGGACCTCAAACCCCATCACTAGGTACTAAGGCTGTCTGTAGGGGTTCAGACCTCAAACCCCATCACTAGGTACTAAGGTCTGTCTGTAGGGGTTCAGACCTCAAACCCCATCACTAGGTACTAAGGCTGTCTGTAGGGGTTCAGACCTCAAACCCCATCACTAGGTACTAAGGTCTGTCTGTAGGGGTTCGGACCTCAAACCCCATCACTAGGTACTAAGGCTGTCTGTAGGGGTT
>NW_026290946.1:25000-32500 GCF_023373465.1 Oncorhynchus keta | reverse complement strand
CCCTCTCTCTAGGAGGCGTTTCAGCTGGGTATCTACTGGTTCGACACTAACACGGTCCATAAGTCTACAGCCCTGAAGCTGGTCCATGACCTGACGTCTCCGCGCTGGAAAGAGGGTGTCAGTCCTGAGGTCCTCACCCTGGACGAGGAGGGCTATGTGGAGGCAGAGATCCCCCTGGGGAGGAACCCTGGGAGACAGAAGGTTAGGGACTGTCCATGCTTACATCCTCCCCAAGCTTCCTTTCTCTACGTGATACATGTGAGGCATTTAGCAGATGCTCTTATCCAGAGACACAGACAATTATTCAGTTCAACAGGGTAGGAACAGGTCACTGGTATTACATTCAACAAGGTAGGAACAGGTCACTGGTATTACATTCAACAAGGTAGGAACAGGTCACTGGTATTACATTCAACGAGGTAGGAACAGGTCCCTGTTATTACATTCAACAAGGTAGGAGCAGGTCCCTGTTATTACATTCAACAAGGTAGGAGCAGGTCACTGGTATTACATTCAACAAGGTAGGAACAGGTCACTGGTATTACATTCAACAAGGTAGGAACAGGTCCCTGTTATTACATTCAACAAGGTAGGAGCAGGTCCCTGTTATTACATTCAACAAGGTAGGAACAGGTCCCTGTTATTACATTCAACGAGGTAGGAACAGGTCCCTGTTATTACATTCAACGAGGTAGGAGCAGGTCCCTGTTATTACATTCAACAAGGTAGGAACAGGTCCCTGTTATTACATTCAACAAGGTAGGATCAGGTCCCTGTTATTACATTCAACAAGGTAGGAGAAGGTCAGACAACCACATATCACTGTTCCATCTATAAAATGTCAATGAGACTAACTAACACATAGAAAAACAGTATCAGATAGACATGAGTTACTGGAAGGGTGTGGAGGCATTAACTCTGTCTCCCTCTTCATCTCTCTCTCTCTCTCTCTCTCTGTCTCTTTGTCTCTGTCTCTCTCTGCCTCTGTCTTTCTCTGTCTCTCTGTGTCTCTCTGTTTCTGTCTTTCTGTCTCTCTGTGTCTCTCTCTCTCTCTGTCTCTGTCTTTCTGTCTCTCTGTGTCTCTCTCTGTTTCTGTCTTTCTCTGTCTATCTGTGTCTCTCTCTCTCTCTGTCTATCTGTGTCTCTCTCTCTCTCTGTCTCTGTCTTTCTGTCTCTCTGTGTCTCTCTCTGTTTCTGTCTTTCTCTGTCTCTCTGTGTCTCTCTCTCTCTCTGTCTCTGTCTTTCTGTCTCTCTGTGTCTCTCTGTTTCTGTCTTTCTCTGTCTCTCTGTGTCTCTCTCTCTCTCTGTCTCTCTCTCTCTCTCTCTGTTTCTCTCTGTGTCTGTCTTTCTCTGTCTCTCTCTGTCTCTCTCTGTCTCTGTCTCTCTCTCTGTGTCTCTCTCTGTCTCTGTCTCTCTCTCTGTGTCTCTCTCTGTTTCTGTCTTTCTCTGTCTCTCTCTGTCTCTCTCTGTCTCTCACTCTCTCTGTCTCTGTCTCTCTCTCTGTGTCTCTCTCTGTTTCTGTCTCTCTCTGTCTCTCTCTGTTTCTGTCTTTCTCTCTCTCTGTCTCTCTCTCTCTCTGTCTCTCTCTCTCTCTGTTTCTCTCTGTGTCTGTCTTTCTCTGTCTCTCTGTCTCTCTCTGTCTCTCACTCTCTCTGTCTCTGTCTCTCTCTCTGTGTCTCTCTCTGTGTCTCTCTCTCTCTCTGTCTCTGTCTTTCTGTCTCTCTGTGTCTCTCTGTTTCTGTCTTTCTCTGTCTCTCTGTGTCTCTCTCTCTCTCTGTCTCTCACGCTCTCTGTTTCTGTCTTTCTCTGTCTCTCTGTGTCTCTCTCTCTCTCTGTCTCTCTCTCTCTCTCTCTGTTTCTCTCTGTGTCTGTCTTTCTCTGTCTCTCTCTGTCTCTCTCTGTCTCTGTCTCTCTCTGTTTCTCTCTCTCTCTCTGTCTCTCTCTCTCTCTGTTTCTCTCTGTGTCTGTCTTTCTCTGTCTCTCTGTCTCTCTCTGTCTCTCACTCTCTCTGTCTCTGTCTCTCTCTCTGTGTCTCTCTCTGTCTCTGTCTCTCTCTCTCTGTGTCTCTCTCTGTTTCTGTCTTTCTCTGTCTCTCTCTGTCTCTCTCTGTTTCTGTCTTTCTCTGTCTCTCTGTCTCTCTCTGTCTCTGTCTCTCTCTCTCTCTGTCTCTCTCTGTTTCTCTCTGTTTCTGTCTTTCTCTGTCTCTCTGTGTCTCTGTCTCTGTCTCTCTGTGTCTCTGTCTGTGTCTTTGCCCCCTCCCTCCCTATAGGTTTGTCAGTTCTGCGTGTCGTCTGTGGTGAGACATGGCATCCAGATTATCCAGATAGAAGACAGGACCATCCTGGTTAACAACACCCCCTACTTCCTGTCATATAGAGCCCTACTGTCTGACCAGGCCCTGGGGACCACAGACCAGGTAACACCCCCTACTTCCTGTCCTTTAGACCTCTACTGTCTGACTAGGAACCATTCTCATCGACGGGTCTGTAGTGGAGCAGGTTGAGAGCTTCAAGTTCCTTGGTGTCCACATCAACAACAAACTATCATGGTCCAAGCACATCAAGAACAGTCGTGAAGAGGGCACGACAAAACCTATTCCCTCTCAGGAGACTGAAAAGATTTGGCATGGGTCCTGAGATCCTCAAAAGGTTCTACAGCTGCACCGTCGAGAGCATCCTGACCGGTTGCATCACTGCCTGGTACGGCAACTGCTCGACCTCCGACCGCAAGGCACTACAGAGGGTAGTGTGTACGACCCAGGACATCACTGGGGCCAAGCTTCCTGTCATCCAGGACCTCTATACCAGGCGGTGTCTGACCCTTAAAATGGTCAAAGCCACCCTCGTCACAGACTGTTCTCTCTACTGCCGAATGGCAAGCGGTACCGGAGCGCCAAGTCTGGGTCCATCAGACTCCTGAACAGCCAATCAAATGGCCACCCGGACTATTTTCATCGATCCCCCGTTCCTTACGTTGCTGCTACTCGCTTTATTATCGTTTATAATGTTTATTATCGATGCATTTCATCCCTACCAAATGAACATACTACCTCTACTACCTCATACCCCTACCAACATGTACATACTACCTCATACCCCTACCTACATGTACATACTACCTCATACCCCTACCAACATGTACATACTACCTCATACCCCTACCAACATGTACATACTACCTCATACCCCTACCTACATGTACATACTACCTCATACCCCTACCTACATGTACATACTACCTCATACCCCTACCTACATGTACATACTACCTCATACCCCTACCTACATGTACATATTACCTCATACCCCTACCTACATGTACATATTACCTCTACTACCTCATACCCCTACCTACATGTACATACTACCTCATACCCCTACCTACATGAACATACTACCTCATACCCCTACCAACATGAACATACTACCTCTACTACCTCATACCCCTACCTACATGTACATACTACCTCTACTACCTCATACCCCTACCTACATGTACATATTACCTCTACTACCTCATACCCCTACCTACATGTACATATTACCTCTACTACCTCATACCCCTACCTACATGTACATACTACCTCTACTACCTCATACCCCTACCTACATGTACATATTACCTCTACTACCTCATACCCCTACCTACATGTACAGATGACCTCATACCCCTACCTACATGTACATATTACCTCTACTACCTCATACCCCAACCTACATGTACATACTACCTCATACCTCTACCTACATGTACATACTACCTCATACCTCTACCTACATGTACATACTACCTCATACCTCTACCTACATGTACATACTACCTCATACCCCTACCTACATGTACATATTACCTCTACTACCTCATACCCCTACCAACATGTACATACTACCTCTACTACCTCATACCTCTACCAACATGTACATACTACCTCATACCTCTACCTACATGTACATACTACCTCATACCCCTACCTACATGTACATATTACCTCTACTACCTCATACCCCTACCAACATGTACATACTACCTCTACTACCTCATACCCCTACCTACATGTACATATTACCTCATACCTCTACCAACATGTACATACTACCTCATACCCCTACCTACATGTACATATTACCTCTACTACCTCATACCCCTACCTACATGTACATACTACCTCATACCCCTACCTACATGTACATATTACCTCATACCCCTACCTACATGTACATATTACCTCTACTACCTCATACCCCTACCAACATGTACATACTACCTCTACTACCTCATACCTCTACCAACATGTACATACTACCTCATACCCCTACCTACATGTACATACTACCTCATACCCCTACCAACATGTACATATTACCTCATACCCCTACCTACATGTACATATTACCTCATACCCCTACCTACATGTACATATTACCTCATACCCCTACCAACATGTACATATTACCTCATACCCCTACCTACATGTACATACTACCTCATACCCCTACCTACATGTACATATTACCTCTACTACCTCATACCGCTACCTACATGTACATACTACCTCATACCCCTACCAACATGTACATATTACCTCATACCCCTACCTACATGTACATACTACCTCATACCCCTACCTACATGTACATATTACCTCTACTACCTCATACCCCTACCTACATGTACATACTACCTCATACCCCTACCTACATGTACATATTACCTCATACCCCTACCTACATGTACATATTACCTCTACTACTTCATACCCCTACCAACATGTACATACTACCTCTACTACCTCATACCTCTACCAACATGTACATACTACCTCATACCCCTACCTACATGTACATACTACCTCATACCCCTACCAACATGTACATACTACCTCATACCCCTACCTACATGTACATACTACCTCATACCCCTACCAACATGTACATATTACCTCATACCCCTACCTACATGTACATATTACCTCTACTACCTCATACCCCTACCTACATGTACATATTACCTCATACCCCTACCTACATGTACATATTACCTCATACCCCTACCAACATGTACACATTACCTCATACCCCTACCTACATGTACATATTACCTCATACCCCTACCTACATGTACAGATGACCTCATACCCCTACCAACATGTACACATTACCTCATACCCCTACCAACATGTACACATTACCTCATACCCCTACCTACATGTACATACTACCTCATACCCCTACCTACATGTACATATTACCTCATACCCCTACCTACATGTACATATTACCTCATACCCCTACCTACATGTACATACTACCTCATACCCCTACCTACATGTACAGATGACTCTCATACCCCTACCGACATGTACATATTACCTCATACCCCTACCTACATGTACATATTACCTCTACTACCTCATACCCCTACCTACATGTACATACTACCTCTACTACCTCATACCCCTACCTACATGTACATACTACCTCATACCCCTACCTACATGTACCGGTACCCCCTGTATATAGTCTCCACATTGACTCTGTACCGGTACCCCCTGTATATAGCCTCCACATTGACTCTGTACCGGTACCCCCTGTATATAGCCTCCACATTGACTCTGTACCGGTACCCCCTGTCTATAGCCTCCACATTCACTCTGTACCGGTACCCCCTGTATATAGTCTCCACATTGACTCTGTACCGGTACCCCCTGTATATAGCCTCCACATTGACTCTGTACCGGTACCCCTGTATATAGCCTCCACATTGACTCTGTACCGGTACCCCTGTCTATAGCCTCCACATTCACTCTGTACCGGTACCCCTGTATATAGTCTCCACATTGACTCTGTACTGGTACCCTCTGTATATAGCCTCCACATTGACTCTGTACCGTAATACCCTGTATATAGCCTCCACATTGACTCTGTACCGGTACCCCCTGTCTATAGCCTCCACATTCACTCTGTACCGGTACCCCCTGTATATAGTCTCCACATTGACTCTGTACTGGTACCCCTGTATATAGCCTCCACATTGACTCTGTACCGGTACCCCTGTATATAGCCTCCACATTCACTCTGTACCGGTACCCCTGTATATAGTCTCCACATTGACTCTGTACTGGTACCCCTGTATATAGCCTCCACATTGACTCTGTACCGTAATACCCTGTATATAGCCTCCACATTGACTCTGTACCGGTACCCCTGTCTATAGCCTCCACATTCACTCTGTACCGGTACCCCCTGTATATAGCCTCCACATTGACTCTGTACCGTAATACCCTGTCTATAGCCTCCACATTCACTCTGTACCGGTACCCCTGTATATAGTCTCCACATTGACTCTGTACCGGTACCCCTGTATATAGCCTCCACATTGACTCTGTACCGGTACCCCCTGTATATAGTCTCCACATTGACTCTGTACTGGTACCCTCTGTATATAGCCTCCACATTGACTCTGTACCGGTACCCCCTGTATATAGCCTCCACATTGACTCTGTACCGGTACCCCCTGTCTATAGCCTCCACATTCACTCTGTACCGGTACCCCCTGTATATAGTCTCCACATTGACTCTGTACTGGTACCCCCTGTATATAGCCTCCACATTGACTCTGTACCGGTACCCCTGTATATAGCCTCCACATTCACTCGGTACCGGTACCCCTGTATATAGTCTCCACATTGACTCTGTACTGGTACCCCTGTATATAGCCTCCACATTGACTCTGTACCGTAATACCCTGTATATAGCCTCCACATTGACTCTGTACCGGTACCCCCTGTCTATAGCCTCCACATTCACTCTGTACCGGTACCCCCTGTATATAGCCTCCACATTGACTCTGTACCGTAATACCCTGTCTATAGCCTCCACATTCACTCTGTACCGGTACCCCCTGTATATAGTCTCCACATTGACTCTGTACCGGTACCCCTGTATATAGCCTCCACATTGACTCTGTACCGGTACCCCCTGTATATAGCCTCCACACTGACTCTGTACCGGTACCCCCTGTATATAGTCTCCACATTGACTCTGTACCGGTACCCCCTGTATATAGTCTCCACATTGACTCTGTACCGGTACCCCCTGTATATAGTCTCCACATTGACTCTGTACCGGTACCCCTGTATATAGTCTCCACATTGACTCTGTACCGGTACCCCTGTATATAGTCTCCACATTGACTCTGTACCGGTACCCCTGTATATAGCCTCCACATTGACTCTGTACCGGTACACCCTGTATATAGCCTCCACATTGACTCTGTACCGGTACCCCTGTATATAGCCTCCACATTGACTCTGTACCGGTACACCCTGTATATAGCCTCCACATTGACTCTGTACCGGTACCCCTGTATATAGCCTCCACATTGACTCTGTACCGGTACCCCCTGTATATAGCCTCCACATTGACTCTGTACCGGTACCCCTGTATATAGTCTCCACATTGACTCTGTACCGGTACCCCTGTATATAGCCTCCACATTGAC
>NW_026290946.1:10000-20000 GCF_023373465.1 Oncorhynchus keta | reverse complement strand
CGAGCAAAAAGGGCATTTACTGCTCGTAGTGTGGACACCTTTCACAGTATCTTCATGCAGTTACTGGCTAACATGACCCCCCATTTTCTCCTGAACACAATACAACCGAGGCAGGATACTTGTCCACATGATTAATAATGTATTTAATGAAGCAAAAAATTGACATGAACTCATTTTCTAACAAATTAGCAGTTAGTGCCTTTTTTTTGTTGCTTGGTTAGGTGCAGTGCAGAGTGGGAAATAACTCCCAGTCTTCCCCTGTCGTCTCCTGTCGTCTCCTGTCGTCTCCTGTCTTCTCCTGTCGTCTCCTGTCGTCTCCTGTCTTCTCCTGTCGTCTCCTGTCTTCTCCTGTCGTCTCCTGCCGTCTCCTGTCTTCTCCTGTCGTCTCCTGTCTTCTCCTGTCGTCTCCTGTCGTCTCCTGTCTTCTCCTGTCGTCTCCTGTCTTCTCCTGTCGTCTCCTGTCTTCTCCTGCCGTCTCCTGCCGTCTCCTGTCGTCTCCTGTCGTCTCCTGTCTTCTCCTGTCGTATCTCCTGTCTTCTCCTGTCCTCTCCTGTCTTCTCCTGTCGTATCTCCTGTCTTCTCCTGTCGTCTCCTGTCGTCTCCTGTCGTCTCCTGTCTTCTCCTGTCTTCTCCTGTCTTCTCCTGTCTTCTTCTGTCATCTCCTGTCTTCTCCTGTCTTCTTCTGTCGTCTCCTGTCGTCTCCTGTCTTCTCCTGTCATCTCCTGTCTTCTTCTGTCGTCTCCTGTCTTCTCCTGTCGTCTCCTATCTTCTCCTGTCTTCTCCTGTCGTATCCTGTCTTCTCCTGTCTTCTCCTGTCTTCTTCTGTCATCTCCTGTCTTCTCCTGTCTTCTTCTGTCGTCTCCTGTCGTCTCCTGTCTTCTCCTGTCATCTCCTGTCTTCTCCTGTCTTCTCCTGTCGTCTCCTGTCTTCTCCTGTCTTCTCCTGTCTTCTCCTGTCTTCTTCTGTCATCTCCTGTCTTCTCCTGTCTTCTTCTGTCGTCTCCTGTCGTCTCCTGTCTTCTCCTGTCATCTCCTGTCTTCTTCTGTCATCTCCTGTCGTCTCCTGTCTTCTCCTGTCATCTCCTGTCTTCTCCTGTCGTCTCCTGTCTTCTCCTGTCTTCTCCTGTCTTCTCCTGTCTTCTCCTGTCTTCTCCTGTCTTCTCTAGGCCTGTTCTCTCCCAGATACAGCGGTGCTCAGCCTTGCTCCAGCAGGAGAGAACACACCTTCCACACCTGTCTCTGTGGCCTGCTGGGACCTGCTGAGAAAGGAGGGGGAGATCCCTCAGTTCCCTCTACCAACCAGACACATGATGTTCAGCTGCCTGCCCACCATAGACTCTGGACCTGCAGCTGGGTCTGAGTCCTGGAGCCTCCCGGCCCCCATCAGACCTGACTTCCCCAGGCAGAGTGTGGCCGTCCCTGGGGAGATCTGCAGTAGCAGTGGTCTGAGCACCAGGTGGGTGAAACAGAACAGAACAGAGAGACTACATGATCTATCGTCTCTCTGTTCTGTCAGGGTCTGATCTCTCTGTCCTGTAGTCTCTCTGTCCTGTAGTCTCTCTATCCTCTAGTCTCTCTGTCCTGTAGTCTCTCTGTTCTGTCAGGGTCTGATCTCTCTGTCCTGTAGTCTCTCTGTCCTCTAGTCTCTCTGTCCTGTAGTCTCTCTATCCTCTAGTCTCTCTGTCCTGTAGTCTCTCTGTTCTGTCAGGGTCTGATCTCTCTGTTCTGTAGTCTCTCTGTCCTGTAGTCTCTCTGTCCTGTAATCTCTCTGTTCTGTCAGGGTCTGATCTCTCTGTCCTGCAGTCTCTCTGTCCTGTAGTCTCTCTGTTCTGTCAGGGTCAATTCTCTCTCTGTTCTGTAGTCTCTCTGTTCTGTCAGGACAGAGAGAACAGACCCTGGCTAGGGAACATAAAGCACAGAGCCTTTAGTGGTCATGCCCTGTTAAACACTGCCACTGGAGCCTTAAGGGATGCCCTCATCATTTCCACTGTCTCTACTCCTTCTCTCTGTTCTCTCTCTCTGTTCTCTCTCTCTGTTCTCTCTCTCTGTTCTCTCTCTCTCTGTTCTCTCTCTCTCTGTTCTCTCTCTCTCTGTTCTCTCTCTCTCTGTTCTCTCTCTCTCTGTTCTCTCTCTCTGTTCTCTCTCTCTGTGTTCTCTCTCTCTGTTCTCTCTCTCTGTTCTCTCTCTCTGTTCTCTCTCTCTGTGTTCTCTCTCTCTGTTCTCTCTCTCTGTTCTCTCTCTGTGTTCTCTCTCTCTGTTCTCTCTCTCTCTGTTCTCTCTCTCTGTTTCTCTCTCTGTGTTCTCTCTCTCTGTTCTCTCTCTCTCTGTTCTCTCTCTCTCTGTTCTCTCTCTCTCTGTTCTCTCTCTCTGTTCTCTCTCTCTGTTCTCTCTCTCTGTTCTCTCTCTCTGTTCTCTCTCTCTGTTCTCTCTCTCTGTTCTCTCTCTCTCTGTTCTCTCTCTCTCTGTTCTCTCTCTCTCTGTTCTCTCTCTCTCTGTTCTCTCTCTCTGTTCTCTCTCTCTGTGTTCTCTCTCTCTGTTCTCTCTCTCTGTTCTCTCTCTCTGTTCTCTCTCTCTGTTCTCTCTCTCTGTTCTCTCTCTCTATTCTCTCTCTCTCTGTTCTCTCTCTCTGTTTCTCTCTCTCTGTTCTCTCTCTCTGTTCTCTCTCTGTTTCTCTCTCTCTGTTCTCACTCTCTGTTCTCTCTCTCTGTTCTCACTCTCTGTTCTGTCTCTCTGTTCTCTCTCTCTCTGTTTCTCTCTCTCTCTCTCTCTCTCTCTGTCTGTTTCTCTCTCTCTCTCTGTCTCTCTGTCTGTTTCTCTCTATCTCTCTCCCTCTCTCTCTCTCTCTGTCTCTCTGTCTGTTTCTCTCTCTCTCCCTCTGTCTGTTTCTCTCTATCTCTCTTGTCTCCGGGGGTGGCCTAAACACAGGCTCTTATAGTCAACTGTTTGGACAGCTTTCCTCTCCAAGGAAGCAGAAACAGCCTTCTCCTCTTCATAATTGGGCTCACGAGTTCAGAAGTGATTTTTACAACACAGATACTTTCATTCTTTTGTTCTTTCATGACCCAGCTGTGTTTCCCTCGGTCTGTGTGTGTGTGTGTGTGTGTGTGTGTGTGTGTGTGTGTGTGTGTGTGTGTGTGTGTGTGTGTGTGTGTGTGTGTGTGTGTGTGTGTGTGTGTGTGTGTGTGTGTGTGTGTGTGTGTGTGTGTGTGTGTGTGTGTGTGTGTGTGTGTGTGTCCCTTCCTCCCCAAGCCTGCCTCCAATCAGGGCCCTACCCTGCAGGCCTGCCTCCAATCAGGGCTCTAACCTGCAGGCCTGCCTCCAATCAGGGCCCTACCCTGCAGGCCTGCCTCCAATCAGGGCCCTACCCTGCAGGCCTGCCTCCAATCAGGGCCCTAACCTGCGGGCCTGCCTCCAATCAGGGCCCTAACCTGCAGGCCTGCCTCCAATCAGGGCCCTAACCTGCGGGCCTGCCTCCAATCAGGGCCCTAACCTGCGGGCCTGCCTCCAATCAGGGCCCTACCCTGCAGGCCTGCCTCCAATCAGGGCCCTACCCTGCAGGCTTGCCTCCAATCAGGGCCCTAACCTGCGGGCCTGCCTCCAATCAGGGCCCTAACCTGCGGGCCTGCCTCCAATCAGGGCCCTAACCTGCGGGCCTGCCTCCAATCAGGGCCCTAACCTGCAGGCCTGCCTCCAATCAGGGCCCTAACCTGCAGGCCTGCCTCCAATCAGGGCCCTACCCTGCAGGCCTGCCTCCAATCAGGGCCCTACCCTGCAGGCCTGCCTCCAATCAGGGCCCTACCCTGCAGGCCTGCCTCCAATCAGGGCCCTAACCTGCAGGCCTGCCTCCAATCAGGGCCCTAACCTGCAGGCCTGCCTCCAATCAGGGCCCTAACCTGCGGGCCTGCCTCCAATCAGGGCCCTAACCTGCGGGCCTGCCTCTGGGCTCAGTGAGGGCCGGAGGGACCTGTGCTGCAGGTGGTTAAATGACTCAGTGTTTATTGGTTGTTTCAGAGCGTTGGTGATGACGTACCAGGAACACCTGGGCGTCACCTACGTGACGCTGAACGAGGACCCCTGTCCTCACATGGTCATCCACAACCAGACCCCTCTGTCTATGCTGCTCAGGGAGAATGTCAAGGGTAACGTCTGATACACACGCACACGCACACACAGATACATACATTGGAGCAAAAAAGTATTTAGTCAGCCACCAATTGTGCAAGTTCTCCCACTTAAAAAGATGAGAGAGGCCTGTAATTTTCATCATAGGTCCACTTCAACTATGACAGACACAATGAGAAGAAAACAATCCAGAAAATCACATTGTAGGATTTTAAATCAAATCAAATCAAATCAAATCAAATTTATTTATATAGCCCTTCGTACATCAGCTGATATCTCAAAGTGCTGTACAGAAACCCAGCCTAAAACCCCAAACAGCAAACAATGCAGGTGTAAAAGCACGGTGGCTAGGAAAAACTCCCTAGAAAGGCCAAAACCTAGGAAGAAACCTAGAGAGGAACCGGGCTATGTGGGGCCTGGCCAGCCACCCCAACCTAAATGAATTTATTTGCAAATTATAACAGTAAAACTCCTCATAACAGTCCAACCTGATATCAGAACTACACCTCTCCTCATATAACAGTCCAACCTGATGTCAGAACTACACCTCTCCTCATATAACAGTCCAACCTGATGTCAGAACTACACCTCTCCTCATATAACAGTCCAACCTGATATCAGAACTACACCTCTCCTCATATAACAGTCCAACCTGATATCAGAACTACACCTCTCCTCATATAACAGTCCAACCTGATGTCAGAACTACACCTCTCCTCATATAACAGTCCAACCTGATGTCAGAACTACACCTCTCCTCATATAACAGTCCAACCTGATGTCAGAACTACACCTCTCCTCATATAACAGTCCAACCTGATGTCAGAACTACACCTCTCCTCATATAACAGTCCAACCTGATGTCAGAACTACACCTCTCCTCATATAACAGTCCAACCTGATGTCAGAACTACACCTCTCCTCATATAACAGTCCAACCTGATATCAGAACTACACCTCTCCTCATATAACAGTCCAACCTGATATCAGAACTACACCTCTCCTCATATAACAGTCCAACCTGATATCAGAACTACACCTCTCCTCATATAACAGTCCAACCTGATATCAGAACTACACCTCTCCTCATATAACAGTCCAACCTGATATCAGAACTACACCTCTCCTCATAACAGTCCAACCTGATATCAGAACTACACCTCTCCTCATATAACAGTCCAACCTGATATCAGAACTACACCTCTCCTCATATAACAGTCCAACCTGATGTCAGAACTACACCTCTCCTCATATAACAGTCCAACCTGATGTCAGAACTACACCTCTCCTCATATAACAGTCCAACCTGATATCAGAACTACACCTCTCCTCATATAACAGTCCAACCTGATGTCAGAACTACACCTCTCCTCATATAACAGTCCAACCTGATGTCAGAACTACACCTCTCCTCATATAACAGTCCAACCTGATATCAGAACTACACCTCTCCTCATATAACAGTCCAACCTGATGTCAGAACTACACCTCTCCTCATATAACAGTCCAACCTGATATCAGAACTACACCTCTCCTCATATAACAGTCCAACCTGATGTCAGAACTACACCTCTCCTCATAACAGTCCAACCTGATATCAGAACTACACCTCTCCTCATATAACAGTCCAACCTGATGTCAGAACTACACCTCTCCTCATATAACAGTCCAACCTGATATCAGAACTACACCTCTCCTCATATAACAGTCCAACCTGATGTCAGAACTACACCTCTCCTCATAACAGTCCAACCTGATATCAGAACTACACCTCTCCTCATATAACAGTCCAACCTGATGTCAGAACTACACCTCTCCTCATATAACAGTCCAACCTGATATCAGAACTACACCTCTCCTCATATAACAGTCCAACCTGATGTCAGAACTACACCTCTCCTCATATAACAGTCCAACCTGAACCTGATATCAGAACTACACCTCTCCTCATATAACAGTCCAACCTGATATCAGAACTACACCTCTCCTCATATAACAGTCCAACCTGATGTCAGAACTACACCTCTCCTCATAACAGTCCAACCTGATATCAGAACTACACCTCTCCTCATATAACAGTCCAACCTGATGTCAGAACTACACCTCTCCTCATATAACAGTCCAACCTGATATCAGAACTACACCTCTCCTCATATAACAGTCCAACCTGATGTCAGAACTACACCTCTCCTCATATAACAGTCCAACCTTATATCAGAACTACACGTCTCCTCATATAACAGTCCAACCTGATGTCAGAACTACACCTCTCCTCATATAACAGTCCAACCTGATATCAGAACTACACCTCTCCTCATAAAACAGTCCAACCTGATGTCAGAACTACACCTCTCCTCATATAACAGTCCAACCTGATATCAGAACTACACCTCTCCTCATATAACAGTCCAACCTGATATCAGAACTACACCTCTCCTCATATAACAGTCCAACCTGATGTCAGAACTACACCTCTCCTCATATAACAGTCCAACCTGATATCAGAACTACACCTCTCCTCATAAAACAGTCCAACCTGATGTCAGAACTACACCTCTCCTCATATAACAGTCCAACCTGATGTCAGAACTACACCTCTCCTCATATAACAGTCCAACCTGATATCAGAACTACACCTCTCCTCATATAACAGTCCAACCTGATATCAGAACTACACGTCTCCTCATATAACAGTCCAACCTGATGTCAGAACTACACCTCTCCTCATATAACAGTCCAACCTGATGTCAGAACTACACCTCTCCTCATATAACAGTCCAACCTGATATCAGAACTACACCTCTCCTCATAAAACAGTCCAACCTGATATCAGAACTACACCTCTCCTCATATAACAGTCCAACCTGATATCAGAACTACACCTCTCCTCATATAACAGTCCAACCTGATATCAGAACTACACCTCTCCTCATATAACAGTCCAACCTCAGACATGATGTCAGAACTACACCTCTCCTCATATAACAGTCCAACCTGATGTCAGAACTACACCTCTCCTCATATAACAGTCCAACCTGATATCAGAACTACACCTCTCCTCATATAACAGTCCAACCTGATATCAGAACTACACCTCTCCTCATATAACAGTCCAACCTGATGTCAGAACTACACCTCTCCTCATATAACAGTCCAACCTGATGTCAGAACTACACCTCTCCTCATATAACAGTCCAACCTGATATCAGAACTACACCTCTCCTCATATAACAGTCCAACCTGATATCAGAACTACACCTCCTCATATAACAGTCCAACCTGATATCAGAACTACACCTCTCCTCATATAACCGTCCAACCTGATATCAGAACTACACCTCTCCTCATAAAACAGTCCAACCTGATATCAGAACTACACCTCTCCTCATATAACAGTCCAACCTGATATCAGAACTACACCTCTCCTCATATAACAGTCCAACCTGATGTCAGAACTACACTTCTCCTCACATGTGTTAACCTCAGACACGTTTTTTTAAATATACATACTTTGTGAATGTCTTTTTAAAATGGTCAAATAACATGAATCAACTGTTTACCATTTGTCCCCCCTCCAGAACCCCCCAGGACAGAGGTGTACTGCCGCCCCCTCCCTGCCAACTCCTCCCTCCACCATGACCTCTACCACCACTTCTCCAGCTTCCCTGCCTGCAGACAGAGAGAGCCTCTGCCCACCGTGCTGCTGAAGGCCAGTCCTGACCCCAACAGTCTGCAGCCCAGCGACCTGCAGGCGTCTCCGGAGTGGAGCGACCCCGTGGACATCAACTGCCCCGGCACACAGGTCAACAACTAATACGACCCACTGGGCTGATATCTGCTATTTAGGTTGGACGTGCTTGCAGACATTTTGTTTTAATGTATGGGGTGTTCCTGAGAATCAGACCCACTATACTGCCGTTGCAAGAGCCACACAACATTATCCCCTACCACCACCCATAGACCTAACATTATCCCCTACCACCACCCATAGACCCAACATTATCCCCTACCACCACCCATAGACCCAACATTATCCCCTACCACCACCCATAGACCCAACATTATCCCCCACCCATAGACCCAGCATCCACCACCCATAGACCCAACATTATCCCCTACCACCACCCATAGACACAACATTATCCCCTACCACCACCCATAGACACAACATTATCCCCTACCACCACCCATAGACCCAACATTATCCCCTACCACCACCCATAGACACAACATTATCCCTACCACCACCCATAGACACAACATTATCCCCTACCACCACCCATAGACCCAACATTATCCCCTACCACCACCCATAGACACAACATTATCCCCTACCACCACCCATAGACCCAACATTATCCCCTACCACCCATAGACACAACATTATCCCCTACCACCACCCATAGACACATTATCCCCTACCACCACCCATAGACCCAACATTATCCCCTACCACCACCCATAGACCCAACATTATCCCTACCACCACCCATAGACCCAACATTATCCCCTACCACCACCCATAGACCCAACATTATCCCCTACCACCACCCATAGACCCAACATTATCCCTACCCACCACCCATAGACCCAACATTATCCCCTACCACCACCCATAGACCCAACATTATCCCCTACCACCACCCATAGACCCAACATTATCCCCTACCACCACCCATAGACCCAACATTATCCCTACCACCACCCATAGACACAACATTATTTCCTACCACCACCCATAGACCCAACATTATTCCTACCACCACCCATAGACCCAACATTATCCCCTACCACCACCCATAGACACAACATTATCCCCTACCACCACCCATAGACCCAACATTATCCCCTACCACCACCCATAGACCCAACATTATCCCCTACCACCACCCATAGACCCAACATTATCCCCTACCACCACCCATAGACACAACATTATCCCCTACCACCACCCATAGACCCAACATTATCCCTACCACCACCCATAGACACAACATTATCCCCTACCACCACCCATAGACCCAACATTATCCCCTACCACCACCACCCATACACACACCATTATCCCTACCACCACCCATAGACACACATAGACCCCATAGAACATTATTTCCTACCACCACCCATAGACCCAACATTATTCTACTACCACCACCCATATACCCACCATTATCCCTACTACACCACTACCATAAACTACTATAGACACACTTATCCCCTAACTGACCACCCATAGACCCAACATTATTCCTACCACCACCCATAGACCCAACATTATCCCCTACCACCACTACCATAGACTCACCATTATCCCCTACTACCACCAACATTAGACTGCCCATAGACTGCTTATTTCTACTACTTATCCCCTACTGCTACACCTACCTACATAGACTACTACTAACTATTATCCCCTACTACTACCCATAAACACAACTATTATCCCCTACTGCACTACTACCTACTATAGATACTACTACTACATTACTTAATACTACTACCACCTAACATAGACTCACTACTAACTATTATTACTACTACTACTACTACTACTATACTACTGCTACTACTACTACTACTACTACTAATACTACTACTACTACTGATACTACTACTACTACTACTACTACTACTACTACTACTACTACTACTACTACTGCTACTACTACTACTGATACTACTACTACTACTACTACTACTACTAACTACTACTACTACTACTACTACAGTAGAGTTAAACTCACCACTACTACTACTACTACTACTACTACTACTACTACTACTGATACTACTACTACTACTACTACTACTACTACTACTACTACTACTACTACTACTACTACTACTACTAATACTACTACTACTACTACTACTACTAC
>NW_026290946.1:0-5000 GCF_023373465.1 Oncorhynchus keta | reverse complement strand
ACTGAAAATGTACCAACCCCTAACCTCTAACCCTGAGTAAATGTACTGAAAATGTACTGATCTAATGTACTGAATGTACTGAAAATGTACTGAAAATGTACTGAAAATGTACTGAGTAAATGTACTGAACCTGTACTGATAATGTACTAATACTCTAAATGTACTGAGTAAATGTACTGAGTAAATGTACTGAGTAAATGTACTGAGTAAATGTACTGAGTAGATGTACTAACTGAGTAGATGTACTGAGTAGATGTACTGAGTAGATGTACTGAGTAGATGGTCTGAGTAAATGTACTGAGTAAATGTACTGAGTAAATGTACTGAGTAAATGTACTGAGTAGATGTACTGAGTAAATGTACCGAGTAGATGTACTGAGTAGATGTACTGAGTAAAGGTGTGTTGTGTAGGTGGTTTTCCTTCCAGGGTTTGGCTGTCTCTACATAGATGTCGTCCATCAGGGTGGCACAGTCATCCTCACCCTGGCACCAGAGGGCAGCGTGGACTCTGTCATGAGCCTGCACAACAGGTAACCTCTAACCCCTAACCTCTAACCCCCAACATCTAACCCCCAACATCTAATCCCCAATCTCTAATCCCTAACCCCTAACCTCTAACCCCCAACCTCTAATCCCTAACCCCTAACCTCTAACCCCTTACCCCCAACATCTAACCCCCAACATCTAACCCCCAACCTCTAATCCCTAATCTCTAACCCCCAACCTCTAATCCCTAACCCCTAACCCCTAACCTCTAACGCCTAACCTCTAACCCCCAACCCCTAACCTCTAACCTAACCTCTAACCCCTAACCTTTAACCTCTAACCCTACTACAGGAGAGACAAACAATACAATATATTTGTATGATATTAAAATATATGATTTTTGGTTTGTTTTAATGTACAATTGATAATGATGAGCAGTTAATTATAACAACATTAGCAGGTCATAGTTCACCCTGACAAAGGATGCAGGACATATTGTCTTTCACCACTGGGGGGCGCTGTAACCCCCGTTCTGTGTAAACCCCAGCCATCCCTTTTGCATTGATTTAAAGGATCAACATAACTGATTGGTGTCTGTCTCTCAGGACGTCCAATCGGAAGCTGGCGTTCAGGGTGTTGCTGAGCGAGGCCAGTGTGTCGCTGAGTGATGACATCACCAGTCGTTCGGGTTCCGTGGAGCTCTTGAGGCTGACTCTGTCCAAACTGCTACTGAACCTGTGTCCCGCCCGTCTGGGTGACTCTGGCATGGGGCTGGTCACCGCCGGGATGGGAGAGGCCTGTCTGGTCGAAGTCCACTGTGCCAGCCTGCAGGTGGGCCGACTCATAGACTGTTTATAGGTCACCTGACGAAGGCTGTTTATAGGTCACCTGACGAAGGCTGTTTATAGGTCACCTGACGAAGACTGTTTATAGGTCACCTGACGTGTTTATAGGTCACCTGACGAAGACTGTTTATAGGTCACCTGACGAAGACTGTTTATAGGTCACCTGACGAAGGCTGTTTATAGGTCACCTGACGAAGGCTGTTTATAGGTCACCTGACGAAGGCTGTTTATAGGTCACCTGACGAAGACTGTGTATAGGTCACCTGACGAAGGCTGTTTATAGGTCACCTGACGAAGGCTGTTTATAGGTCACCTGACGAAGACTGTTTATAGGTCACCTGACGAATAGGTCACCTGTGTTTATAGGTCACCTGACGAAGACTGTTTATAGGTCACCTGACGAAGACTAGGTCACCTGACGAAGACTGTTTATAGGTCACTGATGTATAGGTCACCTGACGAAGACTGTTTATAGGTCACCTGACGGTTGTTTAAGGCTGTTTATAGGTCACCTGAAGACTGTTTATAGGCTGTTTATAGGTCACCTGACGAAGGCTGTTTATAGGTCACCTGACGAAGGCTGTTTATAGGTCACCTGACGAAGGCTGTTTATAGGTCACCTGACGAAGGCTGTTTATAGGTCACCTGACGAAGGCTGTTTATAGGTCACCTGACGAAGGCTGTTTATAGGTCACCTGAAGAAGGCTGTTTATAGGTCACCTGACGAAGGCTGTTTATAGGTCACCTGACGAAGACTGTTTATAGGTCACCTGACGAAGGCTGTTTATAGGTCACCTGACGAAGACTATGTATAGGTCACCTGATGAAGACTGTTTATAGGTCACCTGACGAAGACTATGTATAGGTCACCTGACGAAGACTATGTATAGGTCACCTGATGAAGACTATGTATAGGTCACCTGACGAAGGCTGTTTATAGGTCACTGACGAAGACTATGTATAGGTCACCTGACGAAGACTATGTATAGGTCACCTGATGAAGACTATGTATAGGTCACCTGATGAAGACTATGTATAGGTCACCTGATGAAGACTATGTATAGGTCACCTGACGAAGACTATGTATAGGTCACCTGATGAAGACTATGTATAGGTCACCTGATGAAGACTATGTATAGGTCACCTGATGAAGACTATGTATAGGTCACCTGAAAGACTGTTTATAGGTCTGTTTAGGTCACCTGAAACTGTGTATCTGCCTGAAGACTATGTATAGGTCACCTGGAAGGCTTTTATAGGTCACCTGATGATTGACTGTGAAATAACTGTTTATAGAACACCTGTATCTGCCTGAAGACTGTAAAATAGAAAAATACAAAAGGTACATTTCCTGCTTCAGCCATCTAAATATCTTCCTGTGTTCAGTATAGATCTACACGATATATATCTATATTAACTAGATGTTCCTCTGTTCTCTTCCAGCTGGATAACTACAGTATAGATCTACACTATATATATCTATATTAACTAGATATTAACTAGATGTTCTCTTCCAGGTGGATAACCAGCTGTATAACTACAGTATAGAGCTACACTAACTAGATATTCCTCTGTTGTCTTCCAGGTGGATAACTACAGTATAGAGCTACACTAACTAGATATTCCTCTGTTCTCTTCCAGATGGATAACTACAGTATAGAGCTACACTAACTAGATATTCCTCTGTTCTCTTCCAGGTGGATAACCAGCTGTATAACTACAGTATAGAGCTACACTAACTAGATATTCCTCTGTTCTCTTCCAGGTGGATAACTACAGTATAGAGCTACACTAACTAGATATTCCTCTGTTCTCTTCCAGGTGGATAACTACAGTATAGAGCTACACTAACTAGATATTCCTCTGTTCTCTTCCAGGTGGATAACCAGCTGTATAACTACAGTATAGAGCTACACGAACTAGATATTCCTCTGTTCTCTTCCAGGTGGATAACCAGCTGTATAACTAAGGTATAGAGCTACACTAACTAGATATTCCTCTGTTCTCTTCCAGGTGGATAACCAGCTGTATAACTACAGTATAGAGCTACACTAACTAGATATTCCTCTGTTCTCTTCCAGGTGGATAACCAGCTGTATAACTACAGTATAGAGCTACACTAACTAGATATTCCTCTGTTCTCTTCCAGGTGGATAACCAGCTGTATAACTACAGTATAGAGCTACACTAACTAGATATTCCTCTGTTCTCTTCCAGGTGGATAACCAGCTGTATAACTACAGTATAGAGCTACACTAACTAGATATTCCTCTGTTCTCTTCCAGGTGGATAACTACAGTATAGAGCTACACTAACTAGATATTCCTCTGTTCTCTTCCAGATGGATAACTACAGTATAGATCTACACTAACTAGATATTCCTCTGTTCTCTTCCAGGTGGATAACTACAGTATAGATCTACACTAACTAGATATTCCTCTGTTCTCTTCCAGGTGGATAACCAGCTGTATAACTACAGTATAGAGCTACACTAACTAGATATTCCTCTGTTCTCTTCCAGGTGGATAACCAGCTGTATAACTACAGTATAGAGCTACACTAACTAGATATTCCTCTGTTCTCTTCCAGCTGCATAACTACAGTATAGAGCTACACTAACTAGATATTCCTCTGTTCTCTTCCAGATGGATAACTACAGTATAGATCTACACTAACTAGATATTCCTCTGTTCTCTTCCAGGTGGATAACTACAGTATAGAGCTACACTAACTAGATATTCCTCTGTTCTCTTCCAGGTGGATAACCAGCTGTATAACTACAGTATAGATCTACACTAACTAGATATTCCTCTGTTCTCTTCCAGGTGGATAACCAGCTGTATAACTACAGTATAGAGCTACACTAACTAGATATTCCTCTGTTCTCTTCCAGGTGGATAACTACAGTATAGAGCTACACTAACTAGATATTCCTCTGTTCTCTTCCAGGTGGATAACCAGCTGTATAACCGTGCCAGCTTCCACTTCCCAGTGTTGTTGTGCCAGGAGCAGTGTGTGGATCTCCCCCTCTGGACCAGCGATGCCAACCCCACCACCTCACTACAGGCCCTGGAGGAGTTTAAGGCGTCGTGCTTCCTCCAGCTGGGACTCACCTTGGACAGGTATAATACCATGTCATCTCTTTATTGGCCATGGAAGTAATACCAATATCAGCATACCAACTATACAGCATCATGAATACAGCACCATTATTACTGCATCGTTAACACAGCATCGTTAACACAGCATCATTGTATACAGCATCGTTAATACTGCATCGTTAATACAGCATCATTAATACAGCATCATTAATACTGCATAATTAATACAGCATCATTAATACGGCATCAATAATACAGGATCATTAATACGGCATCAATAATACAGGATCATTGACACAGCATCATTAATACTGCATCATTAATACAGCATCATTATTACAGCATCATTAATACAGCATCATTATTACAGCATCATGAATACTACAGCATCTTTAATACAGCATCATTAATACAGCATCATTAATACTGCATCATTGTATACAGCATCGTTAATACTGCATCGTTAACACAGCATCATTAATACAGCACCATTATTACAGCATCATTAATACAGCGTCATTATTACAGCATCCTTAATACAGCATCGTTAATACAGCATCATTAATAC
>NW_026290945.1:10000-58830 GCF_023373465.1 Oncorhynchus keta | reverse complement strand
CATCTAAATCTTTTAGGGGGGGAAGGGGGTGAGAAGGATTACTTACCCTTACCCCTATCCTAGGTATTCCTTGAAGAGGTGGGGTTTCAGGTGTCTCCGGAAGGTGGGTGATTGACTCCGCTGTCCTGGCGTGTGAGGAGTTTGTTCCACCATTGGGGGCCAGAGCAGCTTAACAGTTTTGACTGGGCTGAGCGGAACTGTACTTCCTCAGTGGTAGGGAGGCGAGCAGGCCAGAGGTGGATGAACGCAGTGCCCTTGTTTGGGTGTAGGGCCTGATCAGAGCCTGGAGGTACTGAGGTGCCGTTCCCCTCACAGCTCCGTAGGGCAAGCACCATGGTCTTGTAGCGGATGCGAGCTTCAACTGGAAGCCAGTGAGAGAGCGGAGGAGCGGGGTGACGTGAGAGAACTTGGGAAGGTTGAACACCAGACGGGCTGCGGCGTTCTGGGATGAGTTGTAGGGCTTAATGGCACAGGCAGGGAGCCCAGCCAACAGCGAGTTGCAGTAATCAAGACGGGAGATGACAAGTGCCTGATTAGGACCTGCGCCGCTTCCTGTGTGAGGCAGGGTCGTACTCTGCGGATGTTGTAGAGCATGAACCTACAGGAACGGGACACCGCCTTGATGTTAGTTGAGAACGACAGGGTGTTGTCCAGGATCACGCCAAGGTTCTTAGCGCTCTGGGAGGAGGACACAATGGAGTTGTCAACCGTGATGGCGAGATCATGGAACGGGCAGTCCTTCCCCGGGAGGAAGAGGAGCTCCGTCTTGCTGAGGTTCAGCTTGAGGTGGTGATCCGTCATCCACACTGATATGTCTGCCAGACATGCAGAGATGCGATTCGCCACCTGGTCATCAGAAGGGGGAAAGGAGAAGATTAATTGTGTGTCGTCTGCATAGCAATGATAGGAGAGACCATGAGGTTATGACAGAGCCAAGTGACTTGGTGTATAGCGAGAATAAGAGAGGGCCTAGAACAGAGCCTGGGGGACACCAGTGGTGAGAGCGCGTGGTGAGGAGACAGATTCTCGCCACGCCACCTGGTAGGAGCGACCTGTCAGGTAGGACGCAAATCCAAGCGTGGGCCGCGCCGGAGATGCCCAACTCGGAGAGGGTGGAGAGGGGAGGATCTGATGGTTCACAGTATCGAAGGCAGCCGATAGGTCTAGAAGGATGAGAGCAGAGGAGAGAGAGTTAGCTTTAGCAGTGCGGAGCGCCTCCGTGATACAGAGAAGAGCAGTCTCAGTTGAATGACTAGTCTTGAAACCTGACTGATTTGGATCAAGAAGGTCATTCTGAGAGAGATAGCGGTAGAGCTGGCCAAGGACGGCACGCTCAAGAGTTTTGGAGAGAAAAGAGAGAAGGGATACTGGTCTGTAGTTGCTGACATCGGAGGGATCGAGTGTAGGTTTTTTCAGAAGGGGTGCAACTCTCGCTCTCTTGAAGACGGAAGGGACGTAGCCAGCGGTCAGGGATGAGTTGATGAGCGAGGTGAGGTAAGGGAGAAGGTCTCCGGAAATGGTCTGGAGAAGAGAGGAGGGGATAGGGTCAAGCGGGCAGGTTGTTGGGCGGCCGGCCGTCACAAGACGCGAGATTTCATCTGGAGAGAGAGGGGAGAAAGAGGTCAGAGCATAGGGTAGGGCAGTGAGCAGAACCAGTGGTGTCGTTTGACTTAGCAAACGAGGATCGGATGTCGTCGACCTTCTTTTCAAAATGGTTGACGAAGTCATCTGCAGAGAGGGAGGAGGGGGGGATTCAGGAGGGAGGAGAAGGTGGCAAAGAGCTTCCTAGGGTTACAGGCAGATGCTTGGAATTTAGAATGGTAGAAAGTGGCTTTAGCAGCAGAGACAGAGGAGGAAAATGTAGAGAGGAGGGAGTGAAAGGATGCCAGGTCCGCAGGGAGGCGAGTTTTCCTCCATTTCCGCTCGGCTGCCCGGAGCCCTGTTCTGTGAGCTCGCAATGAGTCGTCGAGCCACGGAGCGGGAGGGGAGGACCGAGCCGGCCTGGAGGATAGGGGACATAGAGAGTCAAAGGATGCAGTAAGGGAGGAGAGGAGGGTTGAGGAGGCAGAATCAGGAGATAGGTTGGGGAAAGTTTGAGCAGAGGGAAGAGATGATAGGATGGAAGAGGAGAGAGTAGCGGGGGAGAGAGAGCGAAGGTTGGGACGGCGCGATACCATCCGAGTAGGGGCAGTGTGGGAAGTGTTGGATGAGAGCGAGAGGGAAAAGGATACAAGGTAGTGGTCGGAGACTTGGAGGGGAGTTGCAATGAGGTTAGTGGAAGAACAGCATCTAGTAAAGATGAAGTCAAGCGTATTGCCTGCCTTGTGAGTAGGGGGAAGGTGAGAGGGTGAGGTCAAAAGAGGAGAGGAGTGGAAAGAAGGAGGCAGAGAGGAATGAGGCAAAGGTAGACGTGGGGAGGTTAAAGTCGCCCAGAACTGTGAGAGGTGAGCCGTCCTCAGGAAAGGAGCTTATCAAGGCATCAAGCTCATTGATGAACTCTCCGAGGAACCTGGAGGGCGATAAATGATAAGGATGTTAAGCTTGAAAGGGCTGGTAACTGTGACAGCATGGAATTCAAAGGAGGCGATAGACAGATGGGTAAGGGGAGAAAGAGAGAAAGACCACTTGGGAGAGATGAGGATCCCGGTGCCACCACCCCGCTGACCAGAAGCTCTCGGGGTGTGCGAGAACACGTGGGCGGACGAGGAGAGAGCAGTAGGAGTAGCAGTGTTATCTGTGGTGATCCATGTTTCCGTCAGTGCCAAGAAGTCGAGGGACTGGAGGGAGGCATAGGCTGAGATGAACTCTGCCTTGTTGGCCGCAGATCGGCAGTTCCAGAGGCTACCGGAGACCTGGAACTCCACGTGGGTCGTACGCTCTGGGACCACCAGATTAGGGTGGCAGCGGCCACGCGGTGTGGAGCGTTTGTATGGTCTGTGCAGAGAGGAGAGAACAGGGATAGACAGACACATAGTTGACAGGCTACAGAAAAGGCTACGCTAATGCAAGGAGATTGGAATGACAAGTGGACTACACGTCTCGAATGTTCAGAAAGTTAAGCTTACATAGCAAGAATATTATTGACTAAAATGATTAAAATGATACAGTACTGCTGAAGTAGGCTAGCTGGCAGTAGCTGCGTTGTTGACACTACACTAATCAAGTCGTTCCGTTGAGTGTAATAGTTTCTACAGTGCTACTATTCGGGGGCTAGCTGGCTAGCTAGCAGTGTTGTTTACGTTACGTTGCGTTAAAAGAACGACAATAGCTGGCTAGCTAACCTAGGAAATCGCTCTAGACTACACAATTATCTTTGAAACAAAGACGGCTATGTAACTAGCTATGTAGCTAGCTACGATCAAACAAATCAAACCGTTGTACTGTAATGAAATGAAATGAAAATGTGATACTACCTGACCGGGTTGTTGAATTCGATTCAGTAACGTGTGTGTGGTGACGTTGGCTAGCTGTTAGCTGTTAGCTGTTGGCTAGCTAGCAGAGTCTCCTACGTTAAGGACGACAAATAGCTGGCTCGCGAACCTCAGTGAATTAAGATAATCACTCCAAGACTACACACTCTAAACTACACAATTATCTTGGAAACAAAGACAGCTGTGTAGCTAGCTAACACTAAACTAAACAAGTCGTTCAGTTGAGTGAATAGCACTACAGTGATTCTAATCTGTGGGCGTTAACTAGCGTTAGCTAGCTCCTGGGCGAATAGCAGTGAAGGCTACGTTAGGGCGACGAAATACGATAATTATGCAATTATCTCTGATACAAGGACGGCTATGTAGCTAGCTAAGAAGAATTGCTAAGATTAGACAAATCAAACCGTTGTACTATAATGAAATGTAATGAAAAAGTTATACAACATGCAGAGCGAAGTGCGAATGCGACCGCTCGCTCCAACCCGGAAGTGTTGGTCTTGGTGTTGGAGGGAGTGTAGTACCCGTAGTAGAGTGTAGTACTAGTGTAATACCAGTAGTAATAGTTTATTACCAGTAGTAAGAGTGTAGTGTAGTGTAGTAGTTAGTGGTGGTGGGTAGTGGTAGGGGGTTTGGTAGCTTGGGTGGAGGGAGCATCGGAAGCTTGGGTGGAGGGAGCATCGGAAGTTGGAGTGGAGGGAGCATCTGAAGCTGGAGTGGAGGGAGCATCGGAAGTTGGAGTGGAGGGAGCATCGGAAGCTGGAGTGGAGGGAGCATCGGAAGTTGGAGTGGAGGGAGCATCGGAAGCTTGGGTGGAGGGAGCATCGGAAGTTGGAGTGGAGGGAGCATCGGAAGTTGGAGTGGAGGGAGCATCGGAAGTTGGAGTGGAGGGAGCATCGGAAGTTGGAGTGGAGGGAGCATCGGAAGTTGGAGTGGAGGGAGCATCGGAAGTTGGAGTGGGGGAGCATCGGAAGTTGGAGTGGAGGGAGCATCGGAAGCTGGAGTGGAGGGAGCATCGGAAGCTGGAGTGGAGGGAGCATCGGAAGTTGGAGTGGGGGGAGCATCGGAAGTTGGAGTGGAGGGAGCATCGGAAGCTGGAGTGGAGGGAGCATCGGAAGTTGGAGTGGAGGGAGCATCGGAAGTTGGAGTGGAGGGAGCATCGGAAGCTTGGGAGGAGGGAGCATCAGAAGTTGGAGTGGAGGGAGCATCGGAAGTTGGAGTGGAGGGAGCATCGGAAGCTGGAGTGGAGGGAGCATCGGAAGCTGGAGATGAGATTGTGGTAGGCCTTCATTGTAAATAAGAATTGGTTCTTTTAACTGACTTGCCAAGTTAAATAAAGGTTAAATTAAATAATTGGGTGGATTGGAAGCTGAAGATGAGTGACGATCGCTGCTGTCTGTTGTTGTTTGATTGAGAGAAGACTTGTCCTACCAACCCAGCAAAATGAGGAAGCATGGAAAATATCGAATAAAAATAAAAAAATCTCATCAAACAAGTTGGTTTTGCTCAATATACTGTATTATATTATATACATTATGTCCCGGCATTGCATGTAAATGAACAGAGTTCAAAAGCTAGAAGGAAGTGTACCACAGAAAGTACATTGTTTGCAATTTCCTGTCTGTGAGGTTGAAGGTTAATGGTAGCCTATAGGAGGTTTCCTCTTTGTCTCCTCTCCTTTAATGCCCTCTAGACATTCTTCTCCTGTAGCCCTGTCGGCTTCTCAGGTTACCCATCTAATTTAAACGCCCTTTCTTTCTGTAATAAGGGTTCATTGGTCTAACTCTTAACCCTCTGGAGACTGGAGATCTCTCGTCAAAGGACTGGCCCTAATTATACCATGGTGGTGGAGTCGGTGGTGGTGTTTTGTCCAGTCAGACTGACGGGGAGGGGGTCCCATCTGTCCAGGCTAGCTGCCCCAAACCTGCCCCAGAGGTGGATCTCATCTCGTTTTTTTGATTGGTGAGTTTGAGGAGGATAGGGAGGGAGGGGTTTGTTAGTTTGCCTTGGCTCAGGATTGTGTTAGTTTCAGTAGAGGGTGGGTGTGGTGGGGGGGGCACTTTAGATAAAGCATGTTACCTAATCTCCCTTTCCCTCCCTATTGCTCTCCCTCTCTCTGTTCCTGCACCTCACCTCTCTCTGAGTAGTTGTCATGAAGCTTAGAGAGAGGACTATGCCGCTCCTCTCCTCTGAGACCGTGGTGCTAATCTCCTCCAGAGTTAATGTGGATATGGTGACAATCCCCCCAATGGCCTGTGGGCCTTTGGGGGATCCAGGGATCTAGGATTCCTTTGAGGTCTGCTACCCGACCTGTTCACATGCTCAAACACATTCCCTGTGGTTCCCCTAACCTTAAACCCCTTCAGCCCCAGTCCTGCATGCTTGGCAGCACACTGAGCCAGACATGGTGGCAGTCTGTCTTTATGTTCTGTCCTCACTGAGCTGACCTGCTTGCTCAAGCCAACGCTCCATACGGCAGTTGGGACAGGGTGCCCAGTAGGATACACAACAACACAGCTGGAAAACAACGACAGTTTCTCAAAATGTTCACCAAGAAATAAAATAAAAAAGATTTGACTGCTAAGTGGTAATCCCTGTTCTTCTGCGTTCTTGTTTTACTTTGATACGTAAAGCGGTGGTTTTTTTGGCGAGACGAACGTCAAGGAAACATTTTCTAGCTAGCTAACATTAGCAGAATTTTAGCTGTTAAACATTTACTCTCTGGCAAATCCTCCATGGACATGGTCAGTTTCCATGTTTACCTGTTGTAGCTAAAAATAGGCAGTTAATGTTTTGACATTTTGATGTATGTTTAGTTAAAGACAGGAAATGTGTGTGTGAGTGTGTGTGTGTGAGTGTGTGTGTGTGTGTGTGTGTGTGTGTGTGTGTGTGTGTGCGTGCGTGCGTGCGTGCGTGCGTGCGTGCGTGCGTGCGTGCGTGTGGCTCTTGCTCGGTGATCTAACTAGAGAGACTATGATGATAACATAACTGGTCATGTTATTCTGTATGTGTATGTTGAGTTTAGCCCTTTCCTCCCTCAGAACATGGCAGCAGGATGAATTATGAAGTTTGTCCTTGCTTTGGACTGGAGCTCAGCTGTTACAGACACGGGATGCTTCCCAACCTGCACCCTATTGCCTATGTGCTGTATAGTGCACGACTTTTGACCAGAGCCGTATATGTCTGCCTGACTACCAGATTGCTGAGGGGCAACATAGTCAATGTACTTACAAGTCTAACTTAGTGACGACCTTAGGTCTTGGTTAATCATGATTCATCTCTGTCTTTACAGTCCCTGAAACATGTCACCTGATGTCTGGTCTCTACAGCAGTGTTTGGCCACCCACTCAGTTACCAGTGAGCTATTCTGCCACATCCCAGGGAAAGAAAAGAGCAGAAACACCCTTTCTTAAATCCGTAGCCATTGACAGTATTTTTTCCCCCCTGTTTGAATACCCATAACATGATGATAATATTATTATTATATTATAATGACGATGTCACACTTGAAGATACAGATCATGTTGTCTTGCAGTACTTTAATGGCCTTGTTGCCAACAGAATGATGCAGTTTATTTAACACGGCCTTCCTTCTCTTCTCTTTGTCACAGAGGCCAGTAATGTGGCGTGAATACAGTGCTGTTGATCCCTTTGGTATTTGTTTTAAGTATTGTGGTGGCAGCGTCATGTTAGGGACTGGAGAGTTTGTCAGGATCGAAAATAAATAAGAAAAGAGCGTGGTCCCGGGAAAACCCACCTCGGTCTTCTGAGTACGTAAGAGTTTGTTTTATTGTTTTTTGTTAAGAGAAGAGATAGAAACGAGGATTGACGAACTGGAATGAAGAGGTCCACCCTCTCTCTTTTGCAAGTTACGGGCCAAATGTCCGCTCCCCTCAAAATTCAAAAGATGCTTCCCAGCTAGCGCATAACGTTCTGAGAACCATGTGTTTTCTTAGAGCTTGGTAAAGGTGTGGTTGTCCTATGATTGTTTTGCATACAACCTTCCCACAACGTTATGGGAATGGTGCAGGTTGGTTGCTTGGCTTTGGAACATTATCAGCACATTTAAGGATCTTGACAAAAAAAATGTAATTTACTTGGTATTTCATTACTTTAACAGAACAATGTGGTTACATTTCAAATTTTGGGTAATGTTCCAGGAACGTTCTACAACTGGTTTGGGAATGTTCTACAACTGGTTTGGGAATGTTCTACAACTGGTTTGACATTGGGAACGTTCTACAACTGGTTTGACATTGGGAACGTTCTACAACTGGTTTGACATTGGGAACGTTCTACAACTGGTTTGACATTGGGAATGTTCTACAACTAGTTTGGGAATGTTCTACAACTGGTTTGACATTGGGAATGTTATACAACTGGTTTGACATTGGGAATGTTCTACAACTGGTTTGACATTGGGAACGTTCTACAACTGGTTTGACATTGGGAATGTTCTACAACTGGTTTGGGAATGTTCTACAACTGGTTTGACATTGGGAACGTTCTACAACTGGTTTGGGAATGTTCTACAACTGGTTTGACATTGGGAACGTTCTACAACTGGTTTAACATTGGGAACGTTCTACAACTGGTTTGACATTGGGAACGTTCTACAACTGGTTTAACATTGGGAACGTTCTACAACTGGTTTGCCATTGGGAACGTTCTACAACTGGTTTGGGAATGTTCTACAACTGGTTTGACATTGGGAATGTTCTACAACTGGTTTGGGAATGTTCTACAACTGGTTTGACATTGGGAACGTTCTACAACTGGTTTGACATTGGGAACGTTCTACAACTGGTTTGACATTGGGAATGTTTTACAACTGGTTTGACATTGGGAATGTTTTACAACTGGTTTGACATTGGGAATGTTCTACAACTGGTTTGACATTGGGAATGTTCTACAACTGGTTTGACATTGGGAATGTTATACAACTGGTTTGACATTGGGAACGTTCTACAACTGGTTTGACATTGGGAATGTTCTACAACTGGTTTGACATTGGGAATGTTCTACAACTGGTTTGACATTGGGAATGTTCTACAACTGGTTTGACATTGGGAACGTTCTACAACTGGTTTGACATTGGGAATGTTCTACAACTGGTTTGACATTGGGAATGTTCTACAACTGGTTTGACATTGGGAATGTTATACAACTGGTTTGACATTGGGAATGTTCTACAACTGGTTTGACATTGGGAATGTTCTACAACTGGTTTGACATTGGGAACGTTCTACAACTGGTTTGACATTGGGAATGTTCTACAACTGGTTTGACATTGGGAATGTTCTACAACTGGTTTGGGAATGTTCTACAACTGGTTTGACATTGGGAATGTTCTACAACTGGTTTGACATTGGGAACGTTCTACAACTGGTTTGACATTGGGAATGTTCTACAACTGGTTTGACATTGGGAACGTTCTACAACTGGTTTGACATTGGGAACATTCTACAACTGGTTTGACATTGGGAACGTTCTACAACTGGTTTGACATTGGGAACATTCTACAACTGGTTTGGGAATGTTCTACAACTGGTTTGGGAATGTTCTACAACTGGTTTGACATTGGGAACGTTCTACAACTGGTTTGACATTGGGAACATTCTACAACTGGTTTGACATTGGGAACGTTCTACAACTGGTTTGACATTGGGAACGTTCTACAACTGGTTTGACATTGGGAACATTCTACAACTGGTTTGACATTGGGAACGTTCTACAACTGGTTTGACATTGGGAACGTTCTACAACTGGTTTGACATTGGGAACGTTCTACAACTGGTTTGACATTGGGAACATTCTACAACTGGTTTGACATTGGGAATGTTCTACAACTGGTTTGACATTGGGAATGTTCTACAACTGGTTTGACATTGGGAACGTTCTACAACTGGTTTGACATTGGGAATGTTCTACAACTGGTTTTACATTGGGAACGTTCTACAACTGGTTTGACATTGGGAATGTTCTACAACTGGTTTGACATTGGGAACGTTCTACAACTGGTTTGACATTGGGAATGTTCTACAACTGGTTTGACATTGGGAATGTTCTACAACTGGTTTGACATTGGGAATGTTATACAACTGGTTTGACATTGGGAACGTTCTACAACTGGTTTGACATTGGGAATGTTCTACAACTGGTTTGACATTGGGAACGTTCTACAACTGGTTTGACATTGGGAATGTTCTACAACTGGTTTGACATTGGGAATGTTATACAACTGGTTTGCCATTGGGAACGTTCTACAACTGGTTTGACATTGGGAATGTTCTACAACTGGTTTGACATTGGGAATGTTATACAACTGGTTTGACATTGGGAACGTTCTACAACTGGTTTGGGAACATTCTACAACTGGTTTGCCATTGGGAACGTTCTACAACTGGTTTGACATTGGGAACGTTCTACAACTGGTTTGGGAATGTTCTACAACTGGTTTGACATTGGGAACGTTCTACAACTGGTTTGGGAATGTTCTACAACTGGTTTGCCATTGGGAACGTTATACAACTGGTTTGACATTGGGAATGTTCTACAACTGGTTTGACATTGGGAATGTTCTACAACTGGTTTGGGAATGTTCTACAACTGGTTTGACATTGGGAACGTTCTACAACTGGTTTGACATTGGGAATGTTCTACAACTGGTTTGCCATTGGGAACGTTCTACAACTGGTTTGACATTGGGAATGTTCTACAACTGGTTTGACATTGGGAATGTTATACAACTGGTTTGACATTGGGAATGTTCTACAACTGGTTTGGGAATGTTCTACAACTGGTTTGACATTGGGAATGTTCTACAACTGGTTTGACATTGGGAATGTTCTACAACTGGTTTGGGAACGTTCTACAACTGGTTTGCCATTGGGAACGTTATACAACTGGTTTGACATTGGGAATGTTCTACAACTGGTTTGACATTGGGAATGTTCTACAACTGGTTTGGGAATGTTCTACAACTGGTTTGGGAATGTTCTACAACTGGTTTGGGAATGTTCTACAACTGGTTTGGGAACGTTCTACAACTGGTTTGACATTGGGAACGTTCTACAACTGGTTTGCCATTGGGAACGTTCTACAACTGGTTTGACATTGGGAATGTTATACAACTGGTTTGACATTGGGAATGTTATACAACTGGTTTGACATTGGGAATGTTCTACAACTGGTTTGGGAATGTTCTACAACTGGTTTGACATTGGGAATGTTCTACAACTGGTTTGACATTGGGAACGTTCTCAAATAGTTCTGAGAAAGTTAAGAAACCATGTTCTTCTGTGAGAATGGCAGTTCTTCCGCATAACGTTTCCTACAGGGTTCCCCCACGGTTCTATTTCAAGTCATGTTCTCAAATTGTTCCAAAAACATCAAGAAAACTTTTTTTTAAAACCACAAGAACTTTAATAACATTCAGGGAACGTTCTAAGAATGTTATTTAGAAACACATACATTCCATTGTCAGTATCAACAAAACTCTGTCATCGGTCTTAAGTGTGTTCAGGTGTACCAATTTGTAAGTCGCTCTGGATAAGAGCGTCTGCTAAATGACTTAAATGTAAATGTAATGTAAATGTGTGTTGTCCGCGCCCACTATTTGGCCACACCTGATCTTAGTGAGTGCCTGTTTCCTTTGAAATGGGGCTCTTTGAAAAGACTCAAATGAACAGCTTTGCATGTCATGCTAGCTCCATCCTGGTGGTGCAGTGGACTAATGGCATGGATAAATAACACAAGATTAGGCCTTCCGAGTGGCGCAGTGTAGTGCTAGAGGCGTTACTACAGACCCGGGTTCGATCCCAGGCTGTGTCATAGCCGGCTGCGACTGGGAGACCCATGAGGCGGTTCACAATTGGCCCAGGGTCATTTGGGTTAGGGCCGGCTGGGATGTCCTTGTCCCATCATGCACTCGCGACTTCTTCTGGCAGGCCGAGCGCATGCACGCTGACTTCGGTTGTCAGCTGTACAGTGTTTCCTCCGACACATTGGTGCGATGGGACAAGACTGTAACTACCAATCATCCTAAAAAAAAATAGAAGATTATTATCAGAAGTCAGGATAAGATCCAGATGCAGACAGCTAGAATCACAGATGTTTATTAACCCAAACAGGGAGCAGACAGATGACAGGTCAAGGGCAGGCAGAGGTCCGTAATCCAAGGCAGAGTCAGAAAGGTACATAATGGCAGGCAGGCTCGGGGTCAGGGCAGGCAGAATGGTCAGATCCAAATCTAGGAAACAGATAC
The DNA here is from genome assembly GCF_023373465.1 of Oncorhynchus keta. Lineage (NCBI taxonomy): Eukaryota > Metazoa > Chordata > Actinopteri > Salmoniformes > Salmonidae > Oncorhynchus > Oncorhynchus keta. The sequence continues at coordinate 47,136 of NW_026290945.1, read as the reverse complement.
TTGAGAAGATGGGAAAGAACGCTGGTAAGACCTGACAAGACAAACTGGCAACAGACAAACAGAGAACACAGGTATAAATGCACAGGGGATATTGAGTAAGATGGGTGACACCTGGCGGGTGGTGGAGACAAGCATAAAGACAGGTGAAACCAAACAGTGTGTTCTAGGTTTGAATCTCACTGATGCCGTGTCACAATAAAAAATAAAGGTGTTTCCATGATTAATGCCTAAGGAAATGTATTTCCATGTGTAGCCAAATAAGCAAGCAGTGTTATTAAAACAGTCTTATTGAAACATTCAGTGAAAGTTATAAGAAGTTATTCAGAAACCTCCAAATAACCTACAATTTCTGTAATAAATCTTCCAGAAAAGCCTCCAAGGAACCAAATTAAAATGTTCTCAGAACCTCCCAGTAAATGTTCTCAGAACCTCCCAGTAAAATGTTCTCAAAACCCCCCAGTAAAACGTTCTCAGAACCTCCCAGTAAATGTTCTCAGAACCTCCCAGTAAAACGTTTTCAGAACCTCCCAGTAAAATGTTCTCAGAACTTCCCAGTAAAACGTTCTTAGAACCTCCCAGTTAACTAAAAATAAATGTTCCCAGAACATGGGACATTTTTCTTCTGTTCTCAGAACGTTTAAAAAACGTTACGTTTTACCAGTCAGGAAAAAATAGGGCTTAATTTCAACAACCAATGTGAAACCAAAAAACATCAGTTTCCACAACTTCAAAGGAACCAGAATATGCGAACTGGGTAACACCTGTTAAATGGTCATTTGTCCTAAGCACATTAACTAATGCTGCCTGTTATCTCACACATCCCCTTGACATATTTACATTACCATTTATGTTTATTTTAGTCTGACCATGAGAGATTATGTTTAAACCAGTGGTCCTTCTGTGGCTCAGTTGGTAGAGCATGGCGCTTGTAACGCCAGGGTAGTGGGTTCGATTCCCGGGACCACCCATACGTAGAATGTATGCACACATGACTGTAAGTCGCTTTGGATAAAAGCGTCAGCTAAATGGCATATATTATTATTATTATTATATTATTATTATTATTATTATTATTATATTATTAACCACTCCCGTACCCCTGGACATTGAATAAGGTACTGACACTTACATTTCCCTCACTAACTTTAAACATCAGCTATCTGAGCAGCTCACCAATCGCTGCAGCTGTACATAGTCCATCTGTAAATAGCCCATCCAATCTACCTACCTCATCCCATATTGTTTTTCTTTACTTTTCTGCTCTTTTGCACACCAGTATTTCTACTTGCACACCAGTATCACTACTTACACACCAGTATCACTACTTACACACCAGTATCACTACTTACACACCAGTATCACTACTTACACACCAGTATTTCTACTTGCACACCAGTATCACTACTTACACACCAGTATCACTACTTACACACCAGTATCACTACTTAAACACCAGTATCACTACTTACACACCAGTATCACTACTTACACACCAGTATCACTACTTACACACCAGTATCACTACTTAAACACCAGTATCACTACTATCACACACCAGTATCACTACTTACACACCAGTATCACTACTTACACACCAGTATCACTACTTAAACACCAGTATCACTACTTACACACCAGTATCACTACTTACACACCAGTATCACTACTTACACACCAGTATCACTACTTACACACCAGTATCACTACTTAAACACCAGTATCACTACTTACACACCAGTATCACTACTTACACACCAGTATCACTACTTACACACCAGTATCACTACTTACACATCAGTATCACTACTTACACACCAGTATCACTACTTACACACCAGTATTTCTACTTGCACATCACCATCTGCTCATCTGTCACTTCAGTGTTAATTTGCTAAATAGTAATTACTTCGCTACTATGGCCTATTTATTGCCTTACCTCCTCACGCCATTTACACACACTGTATATAGACTTTTCTATTGTGTTATTGACTGTACGTTTGTTTATCCCAGTACATGTAACTCACTTGTATCAGTTACACACCAGTATCACTACTATCACTACAGTTTGTTTCGCACTGCTTTGCTTTATCTTGGCCAGGTATCACTTGTACACACCAGAACTTGTTCTCTTGCTGACCAGTATCACTACTTGGAAGCCATTTTGTATCACTGACATCACCAAAGTATCACTACTAGGACCAGTATCAGTTTTACACCAGGGTCACTACTTAAACACCGTGATGAAGGAGGCTTTGTTGCACTACTTAACACCAGAAAAACACCAGTATCACTACTTAAACACCAGTATCACTACTTAAACACCAGTATCACTACTTATACACCAGTATCACTACTTACACACCAGTATCACTACTTAAACACCAGTATCACTACTTACACACCAGTATCACTACTTACACACCAGTATCACTACTTAAACACCAGTATCACTACTTAAACACCAGTATCACTACTTAAACACCAGTATCACTACTTACACACCAGTATCACTACTTACACACCAGTATCACTACTTACACACCAGTATCACTACTTAAACACCAGTATCACTACTTAAACACCAGTATCACTACTTACACACCAGTATCACTACTTACACACCAGTATCACTACACACCAGTATCACTACTTACACCAGTATCACTACTTAAACACCAGTATCACTACTTACACACCAGTATCACTACTTACACACCAGTATCACTACTTACACACCAGTATCACTACTTAAACACCAGTATCACTACTTAAACACCAGTATCACTACTTACACACCAGTATCACTACTTAAACACCAGTATCACTACTTACACACCAGTATCACTACTTACACACCAGTATCACTACTTACACACCAGTATCACTACTTAAACACCAGTATCACTACTTAAACACCAGTATCACTACTTAAACACCAGTATCACTACTTACTGGACTTACACACCAGTATCACTACTTAAACACCAGTATCACTACTTATACACCAGTATCACTACTTACACACCAGTATCACTACTTACACACCAGTATCACTACTTACACACCAGTATCACTACTTAAACACCAGTATCACTACTTAAACACCAGTATCACTACTTACTGGTATCACTACTTATACACCAGTTACACACCAGTATCACTACTTAAACACCAGTATCACTACTTAAACACCAGTATCACTACACCAGTATCACTACTTACACACCAGTATCACTACTTACACACCAGTATCACTACTTAAACACCAGTATCACTACTTAAACACCAGTATCACTACTTAAACACCAGTATCACTACTTAAACACCAGTATCACTACTTAAACACCAGTATCACTACTTACACACCAGTATCACTACTTACACACCAGTATCACTACTTACACACCAGTATCACTACTTACACACCAGTATCAGTACTTATCACACCAGTATCACTACTTACACACCAGTATCACTACTTACACACCAGTATCACTACTTACACACCAGTATCACTACTTACACACCAGTATCACTACTTACACACCAGTATCACTACTTATACACCAGTATCACTACTTAAACACCAGTATCACTACTTATACACCAGTATCACTACTTAAACACCAGTATCACTACTTATACACCAGTATCACTACTTACACACCAGTATCACTACTTATACACCAGTATCACTACTTAAACACCAGTATCACTACTTAAACACCAGTATCACTACTTAAACACCAGTATCACTACTTACACACCAGTATCACTACTTACACACCAGTATCACTACTTACACACCAGTATCACTACTTACACACCAGTATCACTACTTAAACACCAGTATCACTACTTAAACACCAGTATCACTACTTACACACCAGTATCACTACTTAAACACCAGTATCACTACTTACACACCAGTATCACTACTTAAACACCAGTATCACTACTTAAACACCAGTATCACTACTTAAACACCAGTATAATATATATAATATATATATAATAATATATATATATAATATATATATAATACTTACACACCAGTATCACTACTTACACACCAGTATCACTACTTAAACACCAGTATCACTACTTACACACCAGTATCACTACTTAAACACCAGTATCACTACTTACACACCAGTATCACTACTTAAACACCAGTATCACTACTTAAACACCAGTATCACTACTTACACACCAGTATCACTACTTAAACACCAGTATCACTACTTACACACCAGTATCACTACTTAAACACCAGTATCACTACTTAAACACCAGTATCACTACTTAAACACTACTTAAACACCAGTATCACTACTTAAACACCAGTATCACTACACCAGTATTACACACCAGTATCACTACTTAAACACCAGTATCACTACTTACTACACCAGTATCACTACTTAACACCAGTATCACTACTTACAACACCAGTATCACTACTTACACACCAGTATCACTACTTACACACCAGTATCACTACTTAAACACCAGTATCACTACTTCACTACTTACACACCAGTATCACTACTTAAACACCAGTATCACTACTTACACACCAGTATCACTACTTAAACACCAGTATCACTACTATACACCAGTATCACTACTTACACACCAGTATCACTACTTACACACCAGTATCACTACTTACACACCAGTATCACTACTCACTACTTACACCAGTATCACTACTTAAACACCAGTATCACTACTTACACACCAGTATCACTACTTACACACCAGTATCACTACTTACACCAGTATCACTACTTAAACACCAGTATCACTACTTACACACCAGTATCACTACTTAAACACCAGTATCACTACTTACACCAGTATCACTACAGTATCACTACACACACCAGTATCACTACTTAAACACCAGTATCACTACTTAAACACCAGTATCACTACTTACACACCAGTATCACTACTTAAACACCAGTATCACTACTTATACACCAGTATCACTACTTATACACCAGTATCACTACTTATACACCAGTATCACTACTTACACACCAGTATCACTACTTACACACCAGTATCACTACTTATACACCAGTATCACTACTTACACACCAGTATCACTACTTACACACCAGTATCACTACTTAAACACCAGTATCACTACTTACACACCAGTATCACTACTTACACACCAGTATCACTACTTACACACCAGTATCACTACTTAAACACCAGTATCACTACTTAAACACCAGTATCACTACTTACACACCAGTATCACTACTTACACACCAGTATCACTACTTACACACCAGTATCACTACTTAAACACCAGTATCACTACTTAAACACCAGTATCACTACTTACACACCAGTATCACTACTTAAACACCAGTATCACTACTTATACACCAGTATCACTACTTACACACCAGTATCACTACTTACACACCAGTATCACTACTTAAACACCAGTATCACTACTTACTACACCAGTATCACTACTTATACATCACTACAGTATCACTACTTAAACACCAGTATCACTACTTACACACCAGTATCACTACTTATCACACCAGTATCACTACTTACACACCAGTATCACTACTTAAACACCAGTATCACTACTTACACACCAGTATCACTACTTAAACACCAGTATCACTACTTAAACACCAGTATCACTACTTAAACACCAGTATCACTACTTAAACACCAGTATCACTACTTACACACCAGTATCACTACTTACACACCAGTATCACTACTTAAACACCAGTATCACTACTTAAACACCAGTATCACTACTTACACACCAGTATCACTACTTAAACACCAGTATCACTACTTAAACACCAGTATCACTACTTAAACACCAGTATCACTACTTACACACCAGTATCACTACACTACTACACACCAGTATCACTACTTAAACACCAGTATCACTACTTAAACACCAGTATCACTACTTAAACACCAGTATCACTACTTACTGGACTTACACACCAGTATCACTACTTAAACACCAGTATCACTACTTACTGGACTTACACACCAGTATCACTACTTAAACACCAGTATCACTACTTATACACCAGTATCACTACTTACACACCAGTATCACTACTTACACACCAGTATCACTACTTAAACACCAGTATCACTACTTAAACACCAGTATCACTACTTACTGGACTTACACACCAGTATCACTACTTAAACACCAGTATCACTACTTAAACACCAGTATCACTACTTACACACCAGTATCACTACTTACACACCAGTATCACTACTTAAACACCAGTATCACTACTTAAACACCAGTATCACTACTTAAACACCAGTATCACTACTTAAACACCAGTATCACTACTTATACACCAGTATCACTACTTAAACACCAGTATCACTACTTATACACCAGTATCACTACTTAAACACCAGTATCACTACTTACACACCAGTATCACTACTTAAACACCAGTATCACTACTTATACACCAGTATCACTACTTAAACACCAGTATCACTACTTACACACCAGTATCACTACTTAAACACCAGTATCACTACTTATACACCAGTATCACTACTTATACACCAGTATCACTACTTATACACCAGTATCACTACTTATACACCAGTATCACTACTTAAACACCAGTATCACTACTTAAACACCAGTATCACTACTTAAACACCAGTATCACTACTTACACACCAGTATCACTACTTACACACCAGTATCACTACTTAAACACCAGTATCACTACTTACACACCAGTATCACTACTTAAACACCAGTATCACTACTTACACACCAGTATCACTACTTACACACCAGTATCACTACTTACACACCAGTATCACTACTTACACACCAGTATCACTACTTAAACACCAGTATCACTACTTACACACCAGTATCACTACTTACACACCAGTATCACTACTTATACACCAGTATCACTACTTAAACACCAGTATCACTACTTACACACCAGTATCACTACTTAAACACCAGTATCACTACTTACACACCAGTATCACTACTTAAACACCAGTATCACTACTTACACACCAGTATCACTACTTATACACCAGTATCACTACTTAAACACCAGTATCACTACTTATACACCAGTATCACTACTTAAACACCAGTATCACTACTTAAACACCAGTATCACTACTTAAACACCAGTATCACTACTTAAACACCAGTATCACTACTTACACACCAGTATCACTACTTACACACCAGTATCACTACTTACACACCAGTATCACTACTTACACACCAGTATCACTACTTAAACACCAGTATCACTACTTACACACCAGTATCACTACTTACACACCAGTATCACTACTTAAACACCAGTATCACTACTTAAACACCAGTATCACTACTTAAACACCAGTATCACTACTTACACACCAGTATCACTACTTAAACACCAGTATCACTACTTATACACCAGTATCACTACTTACACACCAGTATCACTACTTACACACCAGTATCACTACTTACACACCTTCATCTGCTCATCATCATCTGTCTCATCTGTCACTCCAGGGTTAATCTGCTAAATTGTAATTATTCCCTCCTATGGCCTATTTACTGCCTACCTCCTCATGCCTTTTGCACACACTGTATATAGACCTTATTTTATTCTATTGTGTTATTGCCTTGTTTATTGTTTACTCCATGTGTAACTCTGTGTTGTTGCTTACTCCATGTGTAACTCTGTGTTGTTGTTTACTCCATGTGTAACTCTGTGTTGTTGTTTACTCCATGTGTAACTCTGTGTTGTTGTTTACTCCATGTGTAACTCTGTGTTGTTGTTTACTCCATGTGTAACTCTGTGTTGTTGTTTATGCCATGTGTAACTCTGTGTTGTTGTTTACGCCATGTGTAACTCTGTGTTGTTGTTTACTCCATGTGTAACTCTGTGTTGTTGTTTACTCCATGTGTAACTCTGTGTTGTTGTTTACTCCATGTGTAACTCTGTGTTGTTGTTTACTCCATGTGTAACTCTGTGTTGTTGTTTACTCCATGTGTAACTCTGTGTTGTTGTTTACTCCATGTGTAACTCTGTGTTGTTGTTTACTCCATGTGTAACTCTGTGTTGTTGTTTACTCCATGTGTAACTCTGTGTTGTTGTTTACTCCATGTGTAACTCTGTGTTGTTGTTTACTCCATGTGTAACTCTGTGTTGTTGTTTACTCCATGTGTAACTCTGTGTTGTTGTTTACTCCATGTGTAACTCTGTGTTGTTGTTTATTCCATGTGTAACTCTGTGTTGTTGTTTATTCCATGTGTAACTCTGTGTTGTTGTTTACTCCATGTGTAACTCTGTGTTGTTGTTTACTCCATGTGTAACTCTGTGTTGTTGTTTACTCCATGTGTAACTCTGTGTTGTTGTTTACTCCATGTGTAACTCTGTGTTGTTGTTTACTCCATGTGTAACTCTGTGTTGTTGTTTACTCCATGTGTAACTCTGTGTTGTTGTTTACTCCATGTGTAACTCTGTGTTGTTGTTTACTCCATGTGTAACTCTGTGTTGTTGTTTACTCCATGTGTAACTCTGTGTTGTTGTTTACTCCATGTGTAACTCTGTGTTGTTGTTTACTCCATGTGTAACTCTGTGTTGTTGTTTACTCCATGTGTAACTCTGTGTTGTTGTTTGTGCTTTGCGTCACACTGCTATGCTTTATCTTGGCCAGGTCGCAGTTGTAAATGAGAACTTGTTCTCAACTCGCCTACCTGGTTAAATAAAGGTGTTCTCAACTAGCCTACCTGGTTAAATAAAGGTGAAATAAAAATAAATAAGTATATACCTGGATTCTCATTGTGTTTTTTAAAAACGTTCTATTATGTATATTATAGTTATTATCATCCCTACTGCCTCTGATCTGCATTTTGGGAAAGAGCTCACAGGTTTCCCTGTTTTACACCTGTTGTATGAAAAGTAACTAACCTATTTGGAGAACAACAGATTCCACCTGCCTGACTGTTCATGTTTCCTGCTCCGGGCAAATGGGTTTGTTTTTTATCTCTGGTGAGAGATGGTACAAAAGTAGGCTAAACTGTCCCAACTACAGAGAGGGGAGGGAAACAGAGAGAAACACAAGTACGAAACTAAATGAAAGTGGGAGTGAGGAAGCAAGGGAGCGAGAGATGGAGGAAGCGAAGAAAGGAGGGAAGGCGAGAGGGAGAGCGACTGAGTGTGAGAAAGTGAGTGAGAGATTGGGCGAATGACAGAAATATTGAGATCATCATGTATGCCAGCTAGCATGTCTCATCCAGGCCAGGCTATATGTTCTGCAAAAAGAGTTCCTGCTTTTGGGAGAGATAGTGATTGGACAAAAGAGGGAGTTTGAGTGTGAGAGAGAAATAGTGTGTTTATTCGAGCAGCTTTTACTCAGAGATAAATATTATGTTTCACAGTTAAGGTGGTCGCTGGGTTTGTTACTCCAGCACTTTGGATTTTAAATGGTACAATCGCTATTGTATACATAGTCGTCCCCCCCCATTTTAGTATTGGGAAAAAAGTATTGGGACAGATTCACTTATTTATGTATTAAAGCAGCAAAATGTTTAGTATTTAGGTACCATATTCATAGCAGTGACGACATCCAGCTTGTGACTCTATTCGTTGGATGCAGTTTGCTGTTAGTGTTGGTTGTGTTTCTGATTATTTTGTGTCCAATAGAAATGAGATGATAAATAATGTCATGTGTAATTCTGGAGTCACTTTTATTGTAAATAAGAATAGAATATGTTTCTAAACACTTCTACATTAATGTGGATGCTACCATGACTACGAATAATCATGAATGAATCATGAATAATGATTGACTGAGAAAGTTAGAGGCATAAATATCACCCCCCTCCCTGTGTAGAAGTGAATTGGATTGTTCCTGACAGAGTGTGAGGTTATGTAAACTGCCTGTTGTGGATTGAGATGGAAGGGGTGGACTGAAGTTCAGGGTAAAATGTGTAAATGTGCAAAACGAGTAGAATCGTACTTTCAGTGGGATTCTTTGTATTTCGTTTCGTTTCACAATTGACGTAATTTGCTATGACATACTGCAGATCAAATCAAATCAAATACTATTGGTCACATGCACATGTTTAGATGATGTTATTGCGGGTGAAATGCTTGTGTTTCTAGCTCCAACAGTGCAGTAATATCTAACTAAATGCTTGTGTTTCTAGCTCCAACAGTGCAGTAATATCTAACTAAATGCTTGTGTTCCTAGCTCCAACAGGTCAGTAATATCTAACTAAATGCTTGTGTTTCTAGCTCCAACAGTGCAGTAGTATCTAACTAAATGCTTGTGTTTCTAGCTCCAACAGGTCAGTAATATCTAACTAAATGCTTGTGTTTCTAGCTCCAACAGGTCAGTAATATCTAACTAAATGCTTGTGTTTCTAGCTCCAACAGGTCAGTAATATCTAACTAAATGCTTGTGTTCCTAGCTCCAACAGGTCAGTAATATCTAACTAAATGCTTGTGTTCCTAGCTCCAACAGTGCAGTAATATCTAACTAAATGCTTCTGTTTCTAGCTCCAACAGTAATATCTAACTAAATGCTTCTGTTTCTAGCTCCAACAGGTCAGTAATATCTAACTAAATGCTTGTGTTTCTAGCTCCAACAGGTCAGTAATATCTAACTAAATGCTTGTGTTTCTAGCTCCAACAGTGCAGTAATATCTAACTAAATGCTTGTGTTTCTAGCTCCAACAGTAATATCTAACTAAATGCTTGTGTTCCTAGCTTCAACAGGTCAGTAATATCTAACTAAATGCTTGTGTTTCTAGCTCCAACAGTGCAGTAGTATCTAACTAAATGCTTGTGTTTCTAGCTCCAACAGTAATATCTAACTAAATGCTTCTGTTTCTAGCTCCAACAGGTCAGTAATATCTAACTAAATGCTTGTGTTTCTAGCTCCAACAGTGCAGTAGTATCTAACTAAATGCTTGTGTTTCTAGCTCCAACAGTAATATCTAACTAAATGCTTCTGTTTCTAGCTCCAACAGGTCAGTAATATCTAACTAAATGCTTGTGTTCCTAGCTCCAACAGTGCAGTAATATCTAACTAAATGCTTCTGTTTCTAGCTCCAACAGGTCAGTAATATCTAACTAAATGCTTGTGTTTCTAGCTCCAACAGTGCAGTAATATCTAACTAAATGCTTCTGTTTCTAGCTCCAACAGTAATATCTAACTAAATGCTTCTGTTTCTAGCTCCAACAGGTCAGTAATATCTAACTAAATGCTTGTGTTTCTAGCTCCAACAGGTCAGTAATATCTAACTAAATGCTTGTGTTTCTAGCTCCAACAGTGCAGTAATATCTAACTAAATGCTTGTGTTTCTAGCTCCAACAGTACATTAGTATCTAACTAAATGCTTGTGTTTCTAGCTCCAACAGTGCAGTAATATCTAACTAAATGCTTGTGTTTCTAGCTCCAACAGTGCAGTAATATCTAACTAAATGCTTCTGTTTCTAGCTCCAACAGTAATATCTAACTAAATGCTTGTGTTTCTAGCTCCAACAGTAATATCTAACTAAATGCTTCTGTTTCTAGCTCCAACAGTGCAGTAATATCTAACTAATTGCTTGTGTTTCTAGCTCCAACAGTAATATCTAACTAAATTCGTGTGTTTCTAGCTCCAACAGTGCAGTAATATCTAACTAAATGCTTGTGTTTCTAGCTCCAACAGTAATATCTAACTAAATGCTTGTGTTTCTAGCTCCAACAGTAATATCTAACTAAATGCTTGTGTTTCTAGCTCCAACAGTAATATCTAACTAAATTCTTGTGTTTCTAGCTCCAACAGGTCAGTAATATCTAACTAAATGCTTGTGTTTCTAGCTCCAACAGTAATATCTAACTAAATGCTTGTGTTCCTAGCTTCAACAGGTCAGTAATATCTAACTAAATGCTTGTGTTTCTAGCTCCAACAGTAATATCTAACTAATTGCTTGTGTTTCTAGCTCCAACAGTAATACCTAACTAATTGCTTGTGTTTCTAGCTCCAACAGGTCAGTAATATCTAACTAAATGCTTGTGTTTCTAGCTCCAACAGTGCAGTAGTATCTAACTAAATGCTTGTGTTTCTAGCTCCAACAGTACAGTAATATCTAACTAAATGCTTGTGTTTCTTGCTCCAACAGGTCAGTAATATCTAACTAAATGCTTGTGTTTCTAGCTCCAACAGGTCAGTAATATCTAACTAAATGCTTGTGTTCCTAGCTCCAACAGTGCAGTAGTATCTAACTAAATGCTTGTGTTTCTTGCTCCAACAGGTCAGTAATATCTAACTAAATGCTTGTGTTTCTAGCTCCAACAGGTCAGTAATATCTAACTAAATGCTTGTGTTTCTAGCTCCAACAGTGCAGTAGTATCTAACTAAATGCTTGTGTTTCTAGCTCCAACAGTACAGTAATATCTAACTAAATGCTTGTGTTTCTTGCTCCAACAGGTCAGTAATATCTAACTAAATGCTTGTGTTTCTAGCTTCAACAGGTCAGTAATATCTAACTAAATGCTTGTGTTTCTAGCTCCAACAGTGCAGTAGTATCTAACTAAATGCTTGTGTTTCTAGCTCCAACAGTAATATCTAACTAAATGCTTCTGTTTCTAGCTCCAACAGGTCAGTAATATCTAACTAAATGCTTGTGTTTCTAGCTCCAACAGTGCAGTAGTATCTAACTAAATGCTTGTGTTTCTAGCTCCAACAGTAATATCTAACTAAATGCTTCTGTTTCTAGCTCCAACAGGTCAGTAATATCTAACTAAATGCTTGTGTTCCTAGCTCCAACAGTGCAGTAATATCTAACTAAATGCTTCTGTTTCTAGCTCCAACAGGTCAGTAATATCTAACTAAATGCTTGTGTTTCTAGCTCCAACAGTGCAGTAATATCTAACTAAATGCTTCTGTTTCTAGCTCCAACAGTAATATCTAACTAAATGCTTCTGTTTCTAGCTCCAACAGGTCAGTAATATCTAACTAAATGCTTGTGTTTCTAGCTCCAACAGGTCAGTAATATCTAACTAAATGCTTGTGTTTCTAGCTCCAACAGTGCAGTAATATCTAACTAAATGCTTGTGTTTCTAGCTCCAACAGTACATTAGTATCTAACTAAATGCTTGTGTTTCTAGCTCCAACAGTGCAGTAATATCTAACTAAATGCTTGTGTTTCTAGCTCCAACAGTGCAGTAATATCTAACTAAATGCTTCTGTTTCTAGCTCCAACAGTAATATCTAACTAAATGCTTGTGTTTCTAGCTCCAACAGTAATATCTAACTAAATGCTTCTGTTTCTAGCTCCAACAGTGCAGTAATATCTAACTAATTGCTTGTGTTTCTAGCTCCAACAGTAATATCTAACTAAATTCGTGTGTTTCTAGCTCCAACAGTGCAGTAATATCTAACTAAATGCTTGTGTTTCTAGCTCCAACAGTAATATCTAACTAAATGCTTGTGTTTCTAGCTCCAACAGTAATATCTAACTAAATGCTTGTGTTTCTAGCTCCAACAGTAATATCTAACTAAATTCTTGTGTTTCTAGCTCCAACAGGTCAGTAATATCTAACTAAATGCTTGTGTTTCTAGCTCCAACAGTAATATCTAACTAAATGCTTGTGTTCCTAGCTTCAACAGGTCAGTAATATCTAACTAAATGCTTGTGTTTCTAGCTCCAACAGTAATATCTAACTAATTGCTTGTGTTTCTAGCTCCAACAGTAATACCTAACTAATTGCTTGTGTTTCTAGCTCCAACAGGTCAGTAATATCTAACTAAATGCTTGTGTTTCTAGCTCCAACAGTGCAGTAGTATCTAACTAAATGCTTGTGTTTCTAGCTCCAACAGTACAGTAATATCTAACTAAATGCTTGTGTTTCTTGCTCCAACAGGTCAGTAATATCTAACTAAATGCTTGTGTTTCTAGCTCCAACAGGTCAGTAATATCTAACTAAATGCTTGTGTTCCTAGCTCCAACAGTGCAGTAGTATCTAACTAAATGCTTGTGTTTCTTGCTCCAACAGGTCAGTAATATCTAACTAAATGCTTGTGTTTCTAGCTCCAACAGGTCAGTAATATCTAACTAAATGCTTGTGTTTCTAGCTCCAACAGTGCAGTAGTATCTAACTAAATGCTTGTGTTTCTAGCTCCAACAGTACAGTAATATCTAACTAAATGCTTGTGTTTCTTGCTCCAACAGGTCAGTAATATCTAACTAAATGCTTGTGTTTCTAGCTCCAACAGGTCAGTAATATCTAACTAAATGCTTGTGTTTCTAGCTCCAACAGTACAGTAATATCTAACTAAATGCTTGTGTTTCTTGCTCCAACAGGTCAGTAATATCTAACTAAATGCTTGTGTTTCTAGCTCCAACAGTGCAGTAATATCTAACTAAATGCTTGTGTTTCTTGCTCCAACAGGTCAGTAATATCTAACAAGTAATATTTATCGATTTCACAACAATACACACAATACACACAATACACACAATACACACAATACACAATACACACAATACACACAATACACACAATACACACAATACACACAATACACAATACACACAATACACACAATACACACAATACACACAAACCTAAATAAAGGAATAGAATTAAGAATATATATATTTGGACGAGCAATGACAGAGCGGTAAAGACTAAGATACAGTAGATAGTATAGAATACAGTATATACATATGAGATGAGTAATGTATAGACTAAGATACAGTAGATAGTATAGAATACAGTATATACATATCAGATGAGTAATGTATAGACTAAGATACAGTAGATAGTATAGAATACAGTATATACATATGAGATGAGTAATGCAAGATATGTAAACACTATTAAAGTGACAAGTGTTCCATTTTTAAAGTGAACAGTGATTTCAAGTCTTTTTATATAGGCAGCAGCCTCAAATGTGTTAGTGATGGCTATTTAACTGTCTGATGGTCTTGAGATATACGCTGTTTTTCAGTCTCTCTGTCCCTGCTTTGATGCATCTGTATCGAACTCACCTTCTGGATGGTAGCGGGGTGAACAGGCAGTGGCTCGGGTGGTTGTTGTCCTTGATGATGTTTATGGCCTTCCTGTGACATCTGGTGCTGGAGACGTCCTGGAGGGCAGGTAGTTTGCCCCCGGTGATGTGTTGGGCAGACCGCACTACCCTCTGGAGAGCCCTGCGGTTACAGGCGGTGCAGTTGCCGTACCAGGTGGTGATACAGCCCGACAGGATGCTCTCAATTATGCATCTGTCAAAATATGTGAGGGTTTTAGGTGCCAAGCCAAATCTCTTCAGCCTCCTGAGGTTGAAGATGTACTGTTGCGCCTTCTTCACCACACTGTCTGTGTGGGTGGACCATTTCAGTTTGTCTGTGTTCACAGAGGAACTTGATGCCCCCACCCAGTTGCACAGGGCGGGGTTCAGATCCAGGGCCTCAAGCTTAATGATGAGTTTTGAGGGTACTATGCTGTTGAGTGCTGAGCTATACTCAATGAACAGCATTCTTACATAGGTATTCCTCTTGTCCAGATGGGATAGAAGCAGTGTGCTGTGTGGCCTTCCTGTGACATCGGGTGCTGTAGGTGCTGTAGGTGCTGTCGGTGCTGTAGGTGTCATGGAGGGCAGGTTGTTTGCCATTAGTGATGCGTTGTGCAGACCGACACCACTCTGTTTGTTACCTCGATTAACACCTTTTATCTGTCTTATCCCTGTAGTCATTAATATAGTTATGGGTTGGAGTTGGAGAATATTGCAAAGTATGGTGTGTCTCTTGGGGAATTGGCAACCATGTACTGTTGGTGGGGAGTGGGAGGTTTTTGGAGTATGTTCCAAACACTGAATATCAATGAGACGACCTTGAAGGAACCGTGATCCAATGAGACGACCTTGAAGGAACCGTGATCCAATGAGATGACCTTGAAGGAACCGTGATCCAATGAGACGACCTTGAAGGAACCGTGATCCAATGAGACGACCTTGAAGGAACCGTGATCCAATGAGACGACCTTGAAGGAACCGTGATCCAATGAGACGACCTTGAAGGAACCGTGATCCAGACATGGACCTCCAGATAGAAGGGTGCAATTTCACCAGATAGAAGGGTGCAATTTCACCAGATAGAAGGGTGCAATTTCACCAGATAGAAGGGTGCAATTTCACCAGAAAGAAGGGTGCAATTTCACCAGATAGAAGGGTGCAATTTCACCAGATAGAAGGGTGCAATTTCACCAGATAGAAGGGTGCAATTTCACCAGATAGAAGGGTGCAATTTCACCAGATAGAAGGGTGCAATTTCACCAGAAAGAAGGGTGCAATTTCACCAGATAGAAGGGTGCAATTTCACCAGATCGAAGGGCAATTTCACCAGATAGAAGGGTGCAATTTCACCAGATAGAAGGGTGCAATTTCACCAGATAGAAGGGTGCAATTTCACCAGATAGAAGGGTGCAATTTCACCAGATAGAAGTGTGCAATTTCACCAGATAGAAGTGTGCAATTTCACCAGATAGAAGGGTGCAATTTCACCAGATAGAAGGGTGCAATTTCACCAGATAGAAGGGTGCAATTTCACCAGATAGAATGGTGCAATTTCACCAGAAAGAAGGGTGCAATTTCACCAGATAGAAGGGTGTAATTTCACCAGATAGAAGGGTGCAATTTCACCAGAAAGAAGGGTGCAATTTCACCAGATAGAAGGGTGCAATTTCACCAGATAGAAGGGTGCAATTTCACCAGAAAGAAGGGTGCAATTTCACCAGATAGAAGGGTGCAATTTCACCAGATAGAAGGGTGCAATTTCACCAGATAGAAGGGTGCAATTTCACCAGATAGAAGGGTGCAATTTCACCAGATAGAAGTGTGCAATTTCACCAGGTAGAAGGGTGCAATTTCACCAGATAGAAGGGTGCAATTTCACCAGATAGAAGGGTGCAATTTCACCAGATAGAATGGTGCAATTTCACCAGAAAGAAGGGTGCAATTTCACCAGATAGAAGGGTGCAATTTCACCAGATAGAAGGGTGCAATTTCACCAGAAAGAAGGGTGCAATTTCACCAGATAGAAGGGTGCAATTTCACCAGATAGAAGGGTGCAATTTCACCAGATAGAAGGGTGCAATTTCACCAGATAGAAGGGTGCAATTTCACCAGATAGAAGGGTGCAATTTCACCAGATAGAAGGGTGCAATTTCACCAGAAAGAAGGGTGCAATTTCACCAGATAGAAGGGTGCAATTTCACCAGATAGAAGGGTGCAATTTCACCAGATAGAAGGGTGCAATTTCACCAGATAGAAGGGTGCAATTTCACCAGATAGAAGGGTGCAATTTCACCAGATAGAAGGGTGCAATTTCACCAGATAGAAGGCTGCAATTTCACCAGATAGAAGGGTGCAATTTCACCAGATAGAAGGGTGCAATTTCACCAAATAGAAGGGTGCAATTTCACCAGATAGAAGGGTGCAATTTCACCAGATAGAAGGGTGCAATTTCACCAGATAGAAGGGTGCAATTTCACCAGATAGAATGGTTCAATTTCACCAGAAAGAAGGGTGCAATTTCACCAGATAGAAGGGTGCAATTTCACCAGATAGAAGGGTGCAATTTCATCAGAAAGAAGGGTGCAATTTCACCAGATCGAAGGGTGCAATTTCACCAGATCGAAGGGTGCAATTTCACCAGATAGAAGGGTGCAATTTCACCAGATAGAAGGGTGCAATTTCACCAGATAGAAGGGTGCAATTTCACCAGAAAGAAGGGTGCAATTTCACCAGAAAGAAGGGTGCAATTTCACCAGATAGAAGGGTGCAATTTCACCAGATAGAAGGGTGCAATTTCACCAGATAGAAGGGTGCAATTTCACCAGATAGAAGGGTGCAATTTCACCAGATAGAAGTGTGCAATTTCACCAGATAGAAGTGTGCAATTTCACCAGATAGAAGGGTGCAATTTCACCAGATAGAAGGGTGCAATTTCACCAGATAGAAGGGTGCAATTTCACCAGATAGAATGGTGCAATTTCACCAGAAAGAAGGGTGCAATTTCACCAGATAGAAGGGTGCAATTTCACCAGATAGAAGGGTGCAATTTCACCAGATAGAAGGGTGCAATTTCACCAGATAGAAGGGTGCAATTTCACCAGAAAGAAGGGTGCAATTTCACCAGATAGAAGGGTGCAATTTCACCAGATAGAAGGGTGCAATTTCACCAGAAAGAAGGGTGCAATTTCACCAGATAGAAGGGTGCAATTTCACCAGATAGAAGGGTGCAATTTCACCAGAAAGAAGGGTGCAATTTCACCAGATAGAATGGTGCAATTTCACCAGAAAGAAGGGTGCAATTTCACCAGATAGAAGGGTGCAATTTCACCAGATAGAAGGGTGCAATTTCACCAGAAAGAAGGGTGCAATTTCACCAGATAGAAGGGTGCAATTTCACCAGATAGAAGGGTGCAATTTCACCAGATAGAAGGGTGCAATTTCACCAGATAGAAGGGTGCAATTTCACCAGATAGAAGGGTGCAATTTCACCAGATAGAAGGGTGCAATTTCACCAGATAGAAGGGTGCAATTTCACCAGATAGAAGCGTGCAATTTCACCAGATAGAAGGGTGCAATTTCACCAGATAGAAGGGTGCAATTTCACCAGAAAGAAGGGTGCAATTTCACCAGATAGAAGGGTGCAATTTCACCAGATAGAAGGGTGCAATTTCACCAGATAGAAGGGTGCAATTTCACCAGATAGAAGGGTGCAATTTCACCAGATAGAAGGGTGCAATTTCACCAGATAGAAGGGTGCAATTTCACCAGAAAGAAGGGTGCAATTTCACCAGAAAGAAGGGTGCAATTTCACCAGATAGAAGGGTGCAATTTCACCAGATAGAAGGGTGCAATTTCATCAGAAAGAAGGGTGCAATTTCACCAGAAAGAAGGGTGCAATTTCACCAGATAGAAGGGTGCAATTTCACCAGATAGAAGGGTGCAATTTCACCAGATAGAAGGGTGCAATTTCACCAGATAGAAGGGTGCAATTTCACCAGATAGAAGGGTGCAATTTCACCAGATAGAAGGGTGCAATTTCACCAGATAGAAGGGTGCAATTTCACCAGATAGAAGGGTGCAATTTCACCAGAAAGAATGGTGCAATTTCACCAGATAGAAGGGTGCAATTTCACCAGATAGAAGGGTGCAATTTCACCAGATAGAAGGGTGCAATTTCACCAGATAGAAGGGTGCAATTTCACCAGATAGAATGGTTCAATTTCACCAGATAGAAGGGTGCAATTTCACCAGATAGAAGGGTGCAATTTCACCAGAAAGAAGGGTGCAATTTCACCAGATAGAAGCGTGCAATTTCACCAGATAGAAGGGTGCAATTTCACCAGAAAGAAGGGTGCAATTTCACCAGATCGAAGGGTCCAATTAAACCCAGAATGCCTAATCCCTAATCACACCCTTGACCTAACCAAATAGAGAAATAAAAAGGCTCTCTAAGGTCAGGGCGTGACAAGAACATTGATCCCAACTACTTAAATGCAGACTCATGGTTCTATGCTTGATACGTGTGATAGTTGTGAAATTCTGGAAATTTGTGAAATGAAAATCAGCTGGATTGTCTGGATTGGTCCTTTATCTCGTCTGCATGCAATCACGCTGGCGTAGAAATCACATAGTTATGTTTGATATAAAACAGGTTTGTCCTCGCTGCATTTCTTAATCGAGTCTCATTGGCATTGTAGAGATATCTCTGACTGCCAGGAGAAAGAGACACACACACACACACACACACACACACACACACACACACACACACACACACACACACACACACACACACACACACACACACACACACACACACACACACACACACACACACACACACACACACATAGAGACAGACAGGGGAGTTATACTACACACCACACCATAGAGACAGACAGGGAGTTATACTACACACCATCGAGACAGACAGGGAGTAACCCTTCACACCATAGAGACAGACAGGGAGTAATACTACACACCATAGAGACAGACAGGGAGTAACCCTTCACACCATAGAGACAGACAGGGGAGTAATCCTTCACACCATAGAGACAGACAGGGAGTAATCCTTCACACCATAGAGACAGACAGGGAGTAATCCTTTACACCATAGAGACAGACAGGGGTAACCCTTCACACCATAGAGACAGACAGGGAGTAATCCTTCACACCATAGAGACAGACAGGGAGTTATACTTCACACCATAGAGACAGACAGGGAGTTATCCTTCACACCATAGAGACAGACAGGGAGTAACCCTTCACACCATAGAGACAGACAGGGAGTAATCCTTCACACCATAGAGACAGACAGGGAGTTATCCTTTACACCATAGAGACAGACAGGGAGTAACCCTTCACACCATAGAGACAGACAGGGAGTAATCCTTCACACCATAGAGACAGACAGGGGAGTTATACTACACACCATAGAGACAGACAGGGAGTTATACTACACACCATAGAGACAGACAGGGAGTAACCCTTCACACCATAGAGACAGACAGGGGAGTAATCCTTCACACCATAGAGACAGACAGGGAGTAATCCTTCACACCATAGAGACAGACAGGGAGTTATACTTCACACCATAGAGACAGGCAGGGGAGTAATCCTTCACACCATAGAGACAGACAGGGAGTAATACACCATAGAGACAGACAGGGAGTTATACTTCACACCATAGAGACAGACAGGGAGTTATACTACACACCATAGAGACAGACAGGGAGTTATACTACACACCATAGAGACAGACAGGGAGTTATACTACACACCATAGAGACAGACAGGGAGTTATACTACACACCATAGAGACAGACAGGGAGTTATACTACACACCATAGAGACAGACAGGGAGTAATCCTTCACACCATAGAGACAGACAGGGAGTTATACTACACACCATAGAGACAGACAGGGAGTAACCCTTCACACCATAGAGACAGACAGGGAGTAATCCTTCATACCATAGAGACAGACAGTGGAGTAATCCTTCACACCATAGAGACAGACAGGGGAGTTATACTACACACCATAGAGACAGGCAGGGAGTAATCCTTCACACCATAGAGACAGACAGGGGAGTTATACTTCACACCATAGAGACAGACAGGGAGTTATACTACACACCATAGAGACAGACAGGGAGTAACCCTTCACACCATAGAGACAGACAGGGAGTAATACTACACACCATAGAGACAGACAGGGAGTAATCCTTCACACCATAGAGACAGACAGGGAGTTATACTTCACACCATAGAGACAGACAGGGGAGTAATCCTTCACACCATAGAGACAGACAGGGAGTTATACTACACACCATAGAGACAGACAGGGAGTAATCCTTCACACCATAGAGACAGACAGGGAGTTATACTTCACACCATAGAGACAGACAGGGAGTTATACTACACACCATAGAGACAGACAGGGAGTTATACTACACACCATAGAGACAGACAGGGAGTTATACTACACACCATAGAGACAGACAGGGAGTAATCCTTTACACCATAGAGACAGACAGGGGAGTAATCCTTCACACCATAGAGACAGACAGGGGAGTTATACTTCACACCATAGAGACAGACAGGGGAGTTATACTACACACCATAGAGACAGACAGGGGAGTTATACTTCACACCATAGAGACAGACAGGGGAGTAATCCTTCACACCATAGAGACAGACAGGGGAGTAATCCTTCACACCATAGAGACAGACAGGGGAGTAATCCTTCACACCATAGAGACAGACAGGGGAGTAATCCTTCACACCATAGAGACAGACAGGGGAGTAATCCTTCACACCATAGAGACAGACAGGGGAGTAATCCTTCACACCATAGAGACAGACAGGGGAGTTATACTTCACACCATAGAGACAGACAGGGAGTTATACTACACACCATAGAGACAGACAGGGAGTAATCCTTCACACCATAGAGACAGACAGGGAGTAATCCTTCACACCATAGAGACAGACAGGGAGTTATACTTCACACCATAGAGACAGACAGGGAGTAATCCTTCACACCATAGAGACAGACAGGGAGTAATCCTTCACACCATAGAGACAGACAGGGGAGTTATACTACACACCATAGAGACAGACAGGGAGTTATACTACACACCATAGAGACAGGCAGGGAGTAATCCTTCACATCATAGAGACAGACAGGGAGTTATACTACACACCATAGAGACAGACAGGGAGTTATCCTTCACACCATAGAGACAGACAGGGTAGTTATCCTTCACACCATAGAGACAGACAGGGTAGTTATACTTCACACCATAGAGACAGACAGGGAGTAATCCTTCACACCATAGAGACAGACAGGGAGTTATACTACACCCATAGAGACAGGCAGGGAGTTATACTACACACCATAGAGACAGACAGGGAGTTATACTTCACACCATAGAGACAGACAGGGAGTAATCCTTCACACCATAGAGACAGACAGGGAGTTATACTACACACCATAGAGACAGACAGGGTAGTTATACTTCACACCATAGAGACAGACAGGGAGTAATCCTTCACACCATAGAGACAGACAGGGGAGTTATCCTTCACACCATAGAGACAGACAGGGTAGTTATACTTCACACCATAGAGACAGACAGGGAGTAATCCTTCACACCATAGAGACAGACAGGGAGTTATCCTTCACACCATAGAGACAGACAGGGTAGTTATACTTCACACCATAGAGACAGACAGGGAGTAACCCTTCACACCATAGAGACAGACAGGGGAGTTATCCTTCACACCATAGAGACAGACAGGGAGTAATCCTTCACACCATAGAGACAGACAGGGAGTAATCCTTCACACCATAGAGACAGACAGGGAGTTATACTACACACCATAGAGATAGACAGGGGAGTTATACTACACACCATAGAGACAGACAGGGGTAATCCTTCACACCATAGAGACAGACAGGGGAGTAATCCTTCACACCATAGAGACAGACAGGGAGTAATCCTTCACACCATAGAGACAGACAGGGAGTTATACTTCACACCATAGAGACAGACAGGGGAGTAATCCTTCACACCATAGAGACAGACAGGGAGTAATCCTTCACACCATAGCACCATAGAGACAGACAGGGAGTTATACTACACACCATAGAGACAGACAGGGAGTTATACTACACACCATAGAGACAGACAGGGAGTAATCCTTCACACCATAGAGACAGACAGGAGTTATACTTCACACCATAGAGACAGACAGGGAGTTATACTACACACCATAGAGACAGACAGGGAGTAACCCTTCACACCATAGAGACAGACAGGGGAGTAATCCTTCACACCATAGAGACAGACAGGGGAGTTATACTACACACCATAGAGACAGACAGGGGAGTAATCCTTCACACCATAGAGACAGACAGGGGAGTAATACTACACACCATAGAGACAGACAGGGGAGTTATACTACACACCATAGAGACAGACAGGGGAGTAATCCTTCACACCATAGAGACAGACAGGGGAGTAATCCTTCACACCATAGAGACAGACAGGGGAGTAACCCTTCACACCATAGAGACAGACAGGGGAGTAATCCTTCACACCATAGAGACAGACAGGGGAGTAATCCTTCACACCATAGAGACAGACAGGGAGTTATCCTTCACACCATAGAGACAGACAGGGTAGTTATACTTCACACCATAGAGACAGACAGGGAGTAATCCTTCACACCATAGAGACAGACAGGGAGTTATCCTTCACACCATAGAGACAGACAGGGTAGTTATACTTCACACCATAGAGACAGACAGGGAGTAACCCTTCACCCATAGAGACAGACAGGGAGTTATCCTTCACACCATAGAGACAGACAGGGGAGTAATCCTTCACACCATAGAGACAGACAGGGGAGTAATCCTTCACACCATAGAGACAGACAGGGAGTTATACTACACACCATAGAGATAGACAGGGAGTTATACTACACACCATAGAGACAGACAGGGAGTAATCCTTCACACCATAGAGACAGACAGGGAGTAATCCTTCACACCATAGAGACAGACAGGGAGTAATCCTTCACACCATAGAGACAGACAGGGAGTTATACTTCACACCATAGAGACAGACAGGGGAGTAATCCTTCACACCATAGAGACAGACAGGGGAGTAATCCTTCACACCATAGCACCATAGAGACAGACAGGGAGTTATACTACACACCATAGAGACAGACAGGGAGTTATACTACACACCATAGAGACAGACAGGGGAGTAATCCTTCACACCATAGAGACAGACAGGGAGTTATACTTCACACCATAGAGACAGACAGGGAGTTATACTACACACCATAGAGACAGACAGGGGGTAACCCTTCACACCATAGAGACAGACAGGGAGTAATCCTTCACACCATAGAGACAGACAGGGAGTTATACTACACACCATAGAGACAGACAGGGGTAATCCTTCACACCATAGAGACAGACAGGGAGTAATACTACACACCATAGAGACAGACAGGGGAGTTATACTACACACCATAGAGACAGACAGGGAGTAATCCTTCACACCATAGAGACAGACAGGGAGTAATCCTTCACCATAGAGACAGACAGGGGAGTAACCCTTCACACCATAGAGACAGACAGGGGAGTAATCCTTCACACCATAGAGACAGACAGGGGTAACCCTTCACACCATAGAGACAGACAGGGAGTAACCCTTCACACCATAGAGACAGACAGGGAGTAATCCTTCACACCATAGAGACAGACAGGGGAGTTATACTACACACCATAGAGACAGACAGGGAGTTATACTACACACCATAGAGACAGACAGGGAGTTATACTACACACCATAGAGACAGACAGGGAGTTATACTACACCATAGAGACAGACAGGGAGTTATACTACACACCATAGAGACAGACAGGGAGTAATCCTTCACACCATAGAGACAGACAGGGAGTAATCCTTCACACCATAGAGACAGACAGGGAGTTATACTACACACCATAGAGACAGACAGGGAGTAATCCTTCACACCATAGAGACAGACAGGGAGTAATACTACACACCATAGAGACAGACAGGGAGTTATACTACACACCATAGAGACAGACAGGGGAGTAATCCTTCACACCATAGAGACAGACAGGGAGTTATACTACACACCATAGAGACAGACAGGGAGTTATACTACACACCATAGAGACAGACAGGGAGTAATCCTTCACACCATAGAGACAGACAGGGAGTTATACTACACACCATAGAGACAGACAGGGAGTAATACTACACACCATAGAGACAGACAGGGGAGTTATACTACACACCATAGAGACAGACAGGGAGTAATCCTTCACACCATAGAGACAGACAGGGAGTTATACTACACACCATAGAGACAGACAGGGAGTAACCCTTCACACCATAGAGACAGACAGGGAGTTATACTACACACCATAGAGACAGACAGGGGAGTAACCCTTCACACCATAGAGACAGACAGGGGAGTTATACTACACACCATAGAGACAGACAGGGAGTTATACTACACACCATAGAGACAGACAGGGGAGTAACCCTTCACACCATAGAGACAGACAGGGAGTAATCCTTCACACCATAGAGACAGACAGGGAGTTATACTACACACCATAGAGACAGACAGGGAGTTATACTACACACCATAGAGACAGACAGGGAGTTATACTACACACCATAGAGACAGACAGGGGAGTTATACTACACACCATAGAGACAGACAGGGAGTTATACTACACACCATAGAGACAGACAGGGAGTTATACTACACACCATAGAGACAGACAGGGAGTTATACTACACACCATAGAGACAGACAGGAGTTATACTACACACCATAGAGACAGACAGGGAGTAACCCTTCACACCATAGAGACAGACAGGGGAGTTATACTACACACCATAGAGACAGACAGGGAGTAATCCTTCACACCATAGAGACAGACAGGGAGTTATACTTCACACCATAGAGACAGACAGGGGAGTTATACTACACACCATAGAGACAGACAGGGGAGTAATCCTTCACACCATAGAGACAGACAGGGGAGTTATACTACACACCATAGAGACAGACAGGGGAGTAATCCTTCACACCATAGAGACAGACAGGGGAGTAATCCTTCACACCATAGAGACAGACAGGGGAGTTATACTACACACCATAGAGACAGACAGGGGAGTTATACTACACACCATAGAGACAGACAGGGGAGTAATCCTTCACACCATAGAGACAGACAGGGGAGTAATCCTTCACACCATAGAGACAGACAGGGAGTAATCCTTCACACCATAGAGACAGACAGGGGAGTAATCCTTCACACCATAGAGACAGACAGGGAGTTATACTTCACACCATAGAGACAGACAGGGAGTTATACTACACACCATAGAGACAGACAGGGAGTAATCCTTCACACCATAGAGACAGACAGGGAGTTATACTACACACCATAGAGACAGACAGGGAGTAATCCTTCACACCATAGAGACAGACAGGGAGTTATACTACACACCATAGAGACAGACAGGGAGTAATCCTTCACACCATAGAGACAGACAGGGAGTTATACTTCACACCATAGAGACAGACAGGGAGTAATCCTTCACACCATAGAGACAGATAGACAGGTAGAGAACACTCTGTATTCTGACTGTGGTAGAGAACACTGCATTCTGACTGTGGTAGAGAACACTCTGTATTCTGACTGTGGTAGAGAACACTCTGTATTCTGACTGTGGTAGAGAACACTATGCATCCTGACTGTGGTAGAGAACACTGCATTCTGACTGTGGTAGAGAACACTCTGTATTCTGACTGTGGTAGAGAACACTCTGTATTCTGACTGTGGTAGAGAACACTCTGTATTCTGACTGTGGTAGAGAACACTCTGCATTCTGACTGTGGTAGAGAACACTCTGCATCCTGACTGTGGTAGAGAACACTCTGTATTCTGACTGTGGTAGAGAACACTCTGTATTCTGACTGTGGTAGAGAACACTCTGTATTCTGACTGTGGTAGAGAACACTGTATTCTGACTGGTAGAGAACACTGTATTCTGACTGTGGTAGAGAACACTCTGCATTCTGACTGTGGTAGAGAACACTGTATTCTGACTGGTAGAGAACACTGTATTCTGACTGTGGTAGAGAACACTGTATTCTGACTGTGGTAGAGAACACTCTGTATTCTGACTGGTAGAGAACACTCTGTATTCTGACTGGTAGAGAACACTGTATTCTGACTGGTAGAGAACACTCTGTATTCTGACTGGTAGAGAACACTGTATTCTGACTGTGGTAGAGAACACTGTATTCTGACTGTGGTAGAGAACACTGTATTCTGACTGTGGTAGAGAACACTATGCATTCTGACTGTGATAGAGAACACTCTGCATTCTGACTGTGGTAGAGAACACTATGCATTCTGACTGTGATAG
The DNA here is from genome assembly GCF_023373465.1 of Oncorhynchus keta. Classification (NCBI taxonomy): domain Eukaryota; kingdom Metazoa; phylum Chordata; class Actinopteri; order Salmoniformes; family Salmonidae; genus Oncorhynchus; species Oncorhynchus keta. Next base: position 19,540 of record NW_026290945.1, on the reverse strand, counting down.
AGAACACTCTGCATTCTGACTGTGGTAGAGAACACTCTGTATTCTGACTGTGGTAGAGAACACTATGCATTCTGACTGTGGTAGAGAACACTCTGTATTCTGACTGGTAGAGAACACTCTGTATTCTGACTGGTAGAGAACACTGTATTCTGACTGTGGTAGAGAACACTGTATTCTGACTGTGGTAGAGAACACTCTGCATTCTGACTGTGGTAGAGAACACTATGCATTCTGACTGTGGTAGAGAACACTCTGTATTCTGACTGTGGTAGAGAACACTGTATTCTGACTGTGGTAGAGAACACTGTATTCTGACTGTGGTAGAGAACACTCTGTATTCTGACTGTGGTAGAGAACACTCTGTATTCTGACTGGTAGAGAACACTGTATTCTGACTGTGGTAGAGAACACTCTGCATTCTGACTGTGGTAGAGAACACTATGCATTCTGACTGTGGTAGAGAACACTCTGTATTCTGACTGGTAGAGAACACTCTGTATTCTGACTGGTAGAGAACACTGTATTCTGACTGTGGTAGAGAACACTCTGTATTCTGACTGTGGTAGAAAACACTCTGTATTCTGACTGGTAGAGAACACTGTATCCTGACTGTGGTAGAGAACACTGTATTCTGACTGTGGTAGAGAACACTATGCATTCTGACTGTGGTAGAGAACACTCTGTATTCTGACTGTGGTAGAGAACACTCTGTATTCTGACTGTGGTAGAGAACACTCTGTATTCTGACTGTGGTAGAGAACACTGTATTCTGACTGTGGTAGAGAACACTGTATTCTGACTGTGGTAGAGAACACTCTGTATTCTGACTGTGGTAGAGAACACTCTGTATTCTGACTGTGGTAGAGAACACTCTGTATTCTGACTGTAGTAGAGAACACTCTGCATTCTGACTGTGGTAGAGAACACTCTGCATCCTGACTGAAAAGTCCACCAGACCATGGGAATTTGGAGCGGACAGACAATGAATGGAGACTCTGTCTGCCCGAAACACCTTGGCTTGACTACGAGCATAGTGTTTCCGAGATACTTTATTGGAAGGAAGGGAATATTCTTCACCTGAAAGTGCCCGCGTGACTTGCAATATTTATAACTCCAAGGGATTTTAGTTTTCCTCCCAATTTGTAGTGGACAGAGCTGAGCCAAGACATAACTCATTGTCCAAAGGTCCCCACATGCCGTACAGTGTCGTGGACAGAGCTGTGTGTGTGTGTATAGTGAAGAGGCCAGCCATGTAACTATGACAACCTGACAGGATATAACCCACCCGAGGAAGAGCTACATACGGATTTACATCCCATAATGTCCAACATTAGCCTGTGTGCTAATGTCGGCAGATCTGAGGGAAAGACTGATTCCCTTTGTCTTTTAGCAATGTGAATTCTATAGTGAACAAACAGGCTCACGGGCCTGAAAGCTACTTAAAAGTACTTGAAATAAACATTACAAATGGGGAGATCAATAGCCTTTCATGCAGCTTCCTAAAACAAGAGCGCTTTGGTCGACTGATAGTTTCACATTTCAGAGGTTTCCTTTGAGTTGAAGCAATGAATTTCTCATACAGCCCTCCTGCCCTCTACTTCTTCCATTCCACTCCACCCTTCCACCCTTCCACCCTACCTCTCCACCTCCCCCTCTGAGTTTGATAGACCCTTCCACCCTACCTCTCCACCTCCCCCTCTGAGTTTGATAGACCCTTTCCACTCCCCATTCTTCCCATTGGCCTCCTCTCCTCCCCACTCTCATTCACCCCTTCTGACTATGGTAAACCTCAGCTGTTGTAGCTGTGTTGGGCTGCTGTGTTAAATTGCAGGAGGAAGTGCTGGTGGTGTTTGTGGGCGAGGCGGCTAGGCTATAGGGCTCCACTTGGAGATTTAACCTCTTTCCCCAAAAACCTCAACCCCTCTCCCTCCAGCCCAGAGCTAGACCCAGCTGCTCCCCAGTCCTCAGCCTTCCCCAGCCTCAGCAGTGAAGACAGCTCTGACGTGATGTCTCCTCTCTTTCTCTTTAACCTCAAACCAAGGAGGCCTCTGTGTCCCGTCACTCAGAGTCCCCAATGAAACACACTCAAACACAGTGGTCACTCCTCATATGAGGAAGGGAGAACCATCCCACTCAGTCAATTCCGTAAAAATCTAAATAGTGAAATATTACAGTTATCCTTTTTAGATAAAACTATACTCAATATATTCACGTCACCAAATAACTGATTAAAACGCACAGTTTTGCAATGAAGGTCTACAGTAGCCTCAGCAGCACTCTGTAGGGTAGCACCATGGTCTACAGTAGCCTCAGCAGCACTCTGTAGTGTAGCACCATGGGTCTACAGTAACCTCAGCAGCACTCTGTAGGGTAGCACCATGGTCTACAGTAGCCTCAGCAGCACTCTGTAGGGTAGCACCATGGTCTACAGTAGCCTCAGCAGCACTCTGTAGGGTAGCACCATGGTCTACAGTAGCCTCAGCAGCACTCTGTAGGGTAGCACCATGGTCTACAGTAGCCTCAGCAGCACTCTGTAGGGTAGCACCATGGTCTACAGTAGCCTCAGCAGCACTCTGTAGGGTAGCACCATGGTCTACAGTAGCCTCAGCAGCACTCTGTAGGGTAGCACCATGGTCTACAGTAGCCTCAGCAGCACTCTGTAGGGTAGCACCATGGTCTACAGTAGCCTCAGCAGCACTCTGTAGGGTAGCACCATGGTCTACAGTAGCCTCAGCAGCACTCTGTAGGGTAGCACCATGGTCTACAGTAGCCTCAGCAGCACTCTGCACTCTGTAGGGTAGCACCATGGTCTACAGTAGCCTCAGCAGCACTCTGTAGGGTAGCACCATGGTCTACAGTAGCCTCAGCAGCACTCTGTAGGGTAGCACCATGGTCTACAGTAGCCTCAGCAGCACTCTGTAGGGTAGCACCATGGTCTACAGTAGCCTCAGCAGCACTCTGTAGGGTAGCACCATGGTCTACAGTAGCCTCAGCAGCACTCTGTAGGGTAGCACCATGGTCTACAGTAGCCTCAGCAGCACTCTGTAGGGTAGCACCATGGTCTACAGTAGCCTCAGCAGCACTCTGTAGGGTAGCACCATGGTCTACAGTAGCCTCAGCAGCACTCTGTAGGGTAGCACCATGGTCTACAGTAGCCTCAGCAGCACTCTGTAGGGTAGCACCATGGTCTACAGTAGCCTCAGCAGCACTCTGTAGGGTAGCACCATGGTCTACAGTAGCCTCAGCAGCACTCTGTAGGGTAGCACCATGGGTCTACAGTAGCCTCAGCAGCACTCTGTAGGGTAGCACCATGGTCTACAGTAGCCTCAGCAGCACTCTGTAGGGTAGCACCATGGTCTACAGTAGCCTCAGCAGCACTCTGTAGGGTAGCACCATGGTCTACAGTAGCCTCAGCAGCACTCTGTAGGGTAGCACCATGGTCTACAGTAGCCTCAGCAGCACTCTGTAGGGTAGCACCATGGTCTACAGTAGCCTCAGCAGCACTCTGTAGGGTAGCACCATGGTCTACAGTAGCCTCAGCAGCACTCTGTAGGGTAGCACCATGGTCTAGCACCATGGTCTACAGTAGCCTCAGCAGCACTCTGTAGGGTAGCACCATGGTCTACAGTAGCCTCAGCAGCACTCTGTAGGGTAGCACCATGGTCTACAGTAGCCTCAGCAGCACTCTGTAGGGTAGCACCATGGTCTACAGTAGCCTCAGCAGCACTCTGTAGGGTAGCACCATGGTCTACAGTAGCCTCAGCAGCACTCTGTAGGGTAGCACCATGGTCTACAGTAGCCTCAGCAGCACTCTGTAGGGTAGCACCATGGTCTACAGTAGCCTCAGCAGCACTCTGTAGGGTAGCACCATGGTCTACAGTAGCCTCAGCAGCACTCTGTAGGGTAGCACCATGGGTCTACAGTAGCCTCAACAGCACTCTGTAGGGTAGCACCATGGTCTACAGTAGCCTCAGCAGCACTCTGTAGGGTAGCACCATGGTCTACAGTAGCCTCAGCAGCACTCTGTAGGGTAGCACCATGGTCTACAGTAGCCTCAGCAGCACTCTGTAGGGTAGCACCATGGTCTACAGTAGCCTCAACAGCACTCTGTAGGGTAGCACCATGGTCTACAGTAGCCTCAACAGCACTCTGTAGGGTAGCACCATGGTCTACAGTAGCCTCAACAGCACTCTGTAGGGTAGCACCATGGTGTAGCCGGAGGACAGCTAGTGTCTGTCCTCCTTTGGGTACATTGACTTCAATACAAAACCTAGAAGGCTCATGGTTCTCACCCCTTCCATAGACTTACACAGTAAATATGAAGACTTCCAGAGGACATTCTCCAACCTATCAGAGCTCTTGCAGCATGAACTGCCATGTTGTCCACCCAATCAAAGGATCAGATAATGAATCTAGTACTGAAAGCATAAGCTGCAGCTAGCTAGCACTGCAGTGCATTACATGTTGTGAGTATTTGACCCAAAGAGAGTTGAACCGTTTAAAGAGAGAGAGAAAGCTATATTCAATTTAAATGTTTTCACTTTCACTCACTTAGCTAGCTAATGCAGCTAGCTAATTTAGCCTCCTGAAACACCTGGCTTAAACAGAGAGGAATGCTTTATATATATTAGCTAGCTGGCTATGGTTTCCAATAGTGGAACTCTTCCAAGTCAAGGTAAGCTTTCGGATTTCTGGCTCTCACAGACCTGTAACTTCTTCTTTAAGAGGCTCCTCTGTCCTCCACTCGTTACCTGTATTAATGGCACCTGTTTGAACTTGTTATCAGTATAAAAGACACCTGTCCACAACCTCAAACAGTCACACTCCAAACTCCACTATGGCCAAGACCAAAGAGCTGTCAAAGGACACCAGAAACCAAATTGAATCTAAATCTGCAATAGGTAAGCAGCTTGGTTTGAAGAAATCAACTGTGGGAGCAATTATTAGGAAATGGAAGACATACAAAACCACTGATAATCTCCCCCGATCTGGGGCTCCACGCAAGATCTCACCCCATGGGGTCAAAATGATCACAAGAACGGTGAGCAAAAATCCCAGAACCACACGGGGGGACCTAGTGAATGACCTGCAGAGAGCTGGGACCAAAGTAACAAAGCCTACCATCAGTAACACACTACGCCGCCAGGGACTCAAATCCTGCAGTGCCAGACGTGTCCCCCTGCTTAAGCCAGTACATGATGTCCAGGCCCATCTGAAGTTTGCTAGAGAGCATTTGGATGATCCAGAAGAAGATTGGGAGAATGTCATATGGTCAGATGAAACCAAAATAGAACTCGTCGTGTTTGGAGGACAAAGAATGCTGAGTTGCATCCAAAGAACACCATACCTCCTGTGAAGCATGGGGGTGGAAACATCATGCTTTGGGGCTGTTTTTCTGCAAAGGGACCAGGACGACTGATCCGTGTAAAGGAAAGAATGAATGGGGCCATGCATTGTGAGATTTTGAGTGAAAACCTCCTTCCATCAGCAAGGGCATTGAAGATGAAACGTGGCTCGGTCTTTCAGCATGACAATGATCCCAAACACACCGCCCGGGCAACGAAGGAGTGGCTTCGTAAGAAGCATTTCAAGGTCCTGGTGTGGCCTAGCCAGTCTCCAGATCTCAACCCCATAGACAATCTTTGGAGGGAGTTGAAAGTCCGTGTTGCCCAGCAACAGCCCCAAAACATCACTGCTCTAGAGGAGATCTGCATGGAGGAATGGGCCAAAATACCAGCAACAGTGTGTGAAAACCTTGTGAAGACTTACAGAAAACGTTTGACCTCTGTCATTGCCAACAAAGTATTGACCAAATACTTATTTTCCACCATAATTTGCAAATAAATTCATTAAAAATCCTACAATGTGATTTTCTGGATTTTTTCTCATTTTGTCTGTCATAGTTGAAGTGTATGAAAACCTTGTGAAGACTTACAGAAAACGTTTGACCTCTGGAAGTTAATCATTTGACTGTGTTGTTATGTTGCTGAGCACTAGATGGTTTAATTCTAATTTTTCGTCAGTGAAATGAGGCTACTCAGGAGAGAAATATCTACACAGGCGTACAGAGGCCCATTATCAGCAACCATCACTCTTGTGTACCCAAAGGCACATTGTGTTAGCTAATCCAATATTATCATTTTAAAAGGCTAATTGATCATTAGAAAACCCTTTTGCAATTATGTTAGACAGCTGAAAATGGTTGTTCTGATTAAAGAAGCAATGAAACTGGTCTTCTTTAGACGAGTTGAGCATCTGGACCATCAGCATTTGTGGGTTCGACTACAGGCTCAAAATGGCCAGAAACAAATCACTTTCTTCTGAAACTCGTCAGTCTATTATTTTTCTGAGAAATGAAGGCTATTCCATGAAAGAAAGTGCCAAGAAACTGAAGATCTCGTACAACGCTGTGTACTACTCCCTTCACAGAACAGGGCAAACTGGCCCTAACCAGAATAGAAAAAGGAGTGAGAGGCCCCGGTTTAACACTGAGCAGGAGGACAGGTACATTACTCTAGTTTGAGAAACAGACGCCTCACAAGTCATCAACTGGCAGCTTCATTAAATAGCACCCGCAAAACACCAGTCTCAACGTCAACAGTGAAGAGGCAACTCCGGGATGCTGGCATTAGTTTCTCCATAGATTGGAGATCATTAGTTTCTCTATAGATTGGACAGCATTCGTTTCAATAGAGATTGGAGAGCATTAGTTTCAATAGAGATAGGAAAGCATTAGTTTCTCTATAGACTGGAGAGCATTAGTTTCTCTATAGACTGGAGAGCATTAGTTTCTCTATAGATTGGAGAGCATTAGTTTCTCTATAGATTGGAGAGCATTAGTTTCTCTATAGATAGGAGATCATTAGTTTCTCTATAGATTGGACAGCATTCGTTTCAATAGAGATAGGAGAGCATTAGTTTCAATAGAGATAGGAGAGCATTAGTTTCTCTATAGATTGGAGAGCATTAGTTTCTCTATAGATTGGAGAGCATTAGTTTCTCTATAGATTGAGAGCATTAGTTTCTCTATAGATTGGAGAGCATTAGTTTCTCTATAGATTGAGATCATTAGTTTCTCTATAGATTGGAGAGCATTAGTTTTAATAGAGATGGGAGAGCATTCATTTCAATAGAGATAGGAGAGAATTAGTTTCTCTATAGATTGGAGAGCATTAGTTTCTCTATAGATTGAGATAATTAGTTTCTCTATAGATAGGAGAGCATTAGTTTCTCTATAGATAGGAGATCATTAGTTTCTCTATAGATTGGAAAGCATTAATTTCAATACAGATAGGAGAGCATTAGTTTTAATAGAGATGGGAGAGCATTCATTTCAATAGAGATGGGAGAGCATTCATTTCAATAGAGATAGGAGAGAATTAGTTTCTCTATAGATTGGAGAGCATTCGTTTCAATAGAGATTGGAGAGCATTAGTTTCAATAGAGATAGGAGAGCATTCGTTTCAATAGAGATTGGAGAGTATTAGTTTCAATAGAGATTGGAGAGCATTAGTTTCTCTATAAATTGGAGTGCATTCGTTTCTATAGAGATAGGAGAGCATTCGTTTCAATAGAGATAGGAGAGCATTAGTTTCAATAGAGATAGGAGTGCATTAGTTTCTCTATAGATTGGAGTGCATTCGTTTCTATAGAGATAGGAGAGCATTAGTTTCTATAGAGATAGGAGAGCATTAGTTTCAATAGAGACTGGAGAGCATTAGTTTCAATAGAGATAGGAGAGCATTAGTTTCTCTATAGATTGGAGTGCATTAGTTTCAATAGAGATAGGAGAGCATTCGTTTCTATAGAGATTGGAGAGCATTAGTTTCAATAGAGATAGGAGAGCATTCGTTTCTATAGAGATAGGAGAGCATTAGTTTTAATAGAGATAGGAGAGCATTAGTTTCAATAGAGATAGGAGAGCATTAGTTTCTCTATAGATTGGAGAGCATTAGTTTCTCTATAGACTGGAGAGCATTAGTTTTTCTATAGATTGGAGAGCATTAGTTTCTCTATAGATTGGAGAGCATTAGTTTCTCTATAGATTGGAGAGCATTAGTTTCTCTATAGATTGGAGAGCATTAGTTTCTCTATAGATTGGAGCCTGGGGCGGCATGGTAGCCTAGTGGTTAGAGCGTTGGACTAGTAACCGGAAGGTTGCAAGTTCAAACCCCCCAGCTGACAAGGTACAAATCTGTCGTTCTGCCCCTGAACAAGGCAGTTAACCCACTGTTCCTAGGCTGTCATTGAAAATAAGAATTTGTTCTTAACTGACTTGCCTAGTCAAATAAAGGTAAAATAAAAATAAAAAGATTGGAGAGCATTAGTTTCAATAGAGATAGGAGAGCATTGGTTTCAATAGAGATAGGAGAGCATTAGTTTCTCTATAGTTTGGAGAGCATTAGTTTCTCTATAGATTGGAAAGCATTAGTTTCAATACAGATAGGAGAGCATTAGTTTTAATAGAGATGGGAGAGCATTAGTTTTAATAGAGATGGGAGAGCATTCGTTTCAATAGAGATAGGAGAGAATTAGTTTCAATAGAGATAGGAGAGCATTAGTTTCAATAGAGATAGGAGAGCATTAGTTTTAATAGACATAGGAGAGCATTAGTTTCAATAGAGATGGGAGAGCATTCATTTCAATAGAGATAGGAGAGAATTAGTTTCAATAGAGATAGGAGAGTATTAATTTCAATAGAGATAGGAGAGCATTCGTTTCAATAGAGATGGAGAGCATTCATTTCAATAGAGATAGGAGAGAATTAGTTTCAATAGAGATAGGAGAGTATTAGTTTCAATAGAGATAGGAGAGCATTCGTTTTAATAGACATAGGAGAGCATTCGTTTCAATAGAGATGGGAGAGCATTCATTTCAATAGAGATTGGAGAGCATTAGTTTCTCTATAGATTGGAAAGCATTAGTTTCAATACAGATAGGAGAGTATTAGTTTCTATAGAGATGGGAGAGCATTTGTTTCTATAGAGATGGGAGAGCATTAGTTTCAATAGAGATAGGAGAGAATTAGTTTCAATAGAGATAGGAGAGCATTAGTTTCAATAGAGATAGGAGAGCATTAGTTTTAATAGAGATAGAGAGCATTCGTTTCAATAGAGATTGAGAGCATTAGTTTCTATAAATTGGAGTGCATTCGTTTCTATAGAGATAGGAGAGCATTCGTTTCAATAGAGATAGGAGAGCATTAGTTTCAATAGAGATAGGAGTGCATTAGTTTCTCTATAGATTGGAGTGCATTAGTTTCAATAGAGATAGGAGAGCATTAGTTTTAATAGACATAGGAGAGCATTCGTTTCTATAGAGATTGGAGAGCATTAGTTTCAATAGAGATAGGAGAGCATTCGTTTCTATAGAGATTGGAGAGCATTAGTTTCAATAGAGATAGGAGAGCATTCGTTTCTATAGAGATAGGAGAGCATTAGTTTCAATAGAGATAGGAGAGCATTAGTTTCAATAGAGATAGGAGAGCATTAGTTTCTCTATAGATTGGAGCAGCCAGACAGAACAGAAGAGTCACTAAGG
>NW_026290945.1:0-7500 GCF_023373465.1 Oncorhynchus keta | reverse complement strand
CAACCTGCCCCAGTCAACCTGCCCCAGTCATCCTGCCCCAGTCAACCTGCCCCAGTCAACCTGCCCCAGTCAACCTGCCCCAGTCATCCTGCCCCAGTCAACCTGCCCCATTCAACCTGCCCCAGTCAACCTGCCCCAGTCATCCTGCCCCAGTCAACCTGCCCCATTCAACCTGCCCCAGTCAACCTGCCCCAGTCATCCTGCCCCAGTCAACAGCAAATGATTCAATCACTAGACAGACCAGAATAATTCCTTCATGATCTGAGTTTATAAAAGTCACTTGAGTGGGACCATAACATACCTTAAGGGAAGAATTCGGCAGTACCTGTATGGTTAGTGAGAAAGTCCATATTGCAAATGTACGGTCCCTTACTAGACGTCCGAAATCGTTTGTAAAATTCGCGGACGGCGTCGGGCCGAGCGGCAGGGCCGGACCTACCAGGAAGTCATCAAATGAACGTTGTCGGACATTCGGTTTCCGTTTACAAAAATAATAAGATTTATGTCATTTTTCCCATGTCCCGGAAATTCCCACAAGAGGGCATAAGCAATCATATGGCTATTGCTACAAAACATCACGATTCACGACGGGGCCTTATCTCGAAAACTGAAAATATTTAGAAGCCGAAACTCGGTGAGCGTAGGGGCGGCATAATGGGCAGTTGGCCCCGAACAAGATGGCGTCTAGGCCTCAACGGTTTTTGAGTTATGGCCATTTATCTGGGATTAAAGGTCCAAAATGAAAATAGAGAAATTCTTTTTCCACTTCACGTCAAAGTCAAGGAGCCTCCGGTGTCAATAAAAAAGGACCAGCCATTTATCTATCGTCATTTAAGAGAAATCGTACAACGACACCTTGGTGATGTTCACGGATAGGTGTTTTTTTTTTCAACGGTTACAGATCCAGTTGCAGGTTGTTCTTACGAATCTTTTTAAAGTGTGCTGCGGAGCTCTGCGAGATTTCTGTGATTTTCTATGATTTTCTGAAATAACACACACTCACTAAACCCTCCGTAAATAACTCAGTTCTTAACGTAAAGACTTAAAACTCGGGATTCTGTAAAGGCATACCCCAATCATGATATGAGTTTATTTATAGCTTCCTGTGCCAACCGGAAGTGCCTTTAATGGTGTCACAGTGGCAGTTTCCATGGGTTAAAAAGGTCAGATCTTTTCAAAACTTCATATGTGTGACTAGGTAACCCTCGTGAACTGTAAATCAGTCATTTCTCCCAGCAGATGTCAAAGAAAAGCTCTCACACGCACACACAGCAAGGATGGAGTGAAAAAGTGCGGTTCTTAAAGACACAGAGAGCAGGCAATGGCATAAACATAATGTCTAGGCCGTGCCGAGTTCAACGAGATATCCCGCTTGACCGTAGCTCGCTCGGTCTGAGCGCAGCGACCATTAGAAAAGTAGGCCCAAAATGAAGCCTGCCCCACAACGTCATTTGCTTTTGGGTGACAGTGAGAGAACCGTTAGGGTGAGAAGCACAATTCGACCTCAGGTATGTTCCTAAGGTCCTTCCGATCCGTGCAAGCCTAACGTTGACAGTGTGGCATTAACCCTTAATAGTTAAAAGATGGTGTTTACTTCAAAAGTTTGCATTGATTTCTCTCCCCATAGGAATACATTGCCTGCACCCCTAAATTCAACCTGAAGTCTATATGGGTTATGAATGCCGTATGAACCTGTCTTTGGTAACAGTCCATCAGGCCAGTATGAGGTCTACCTGTGTTGATTCTAAGCTTCCTGGACCAACCGGAAGTGGTTAAAATCACCCTAAAAGTGTTTTTCCATTACCTGCCTGCAGTTTGATAGACACAGTGCATTCAACCCTGTGTAAATCAGTCAATTCTTAACGTAAGGACTTAAAACTCAGGATTCTGTAAAAGCATAGCCCAGTGAGGATATGTGTTGACTTATAGCTTCCTGTGACAACCGGAAGTGCCTTAATTGGTGTCTCATGGGCTGTTTCGAGGGGTTAAAAAGTCAGATCTGTCCAAAACTTCATATGTGTGATTAGGCAACCCCCATGAACTGTAAATCAGTCATTTTTCCCATAAAATTTCAAAGGAAAACTAAATCACACAGACACACAACCTGGAAGGAGGGACGTATTGGGGTTGTAGAGACAGACAGTGCCTCCAATAGTTAGCTTTGTTCGAGCTAAAAGAACCGTCAGACCTAGAGTTCCGAAACTTTAGAAACCTGTTCTAGACCTCGGGTCGATAGTGCGTGGTGAGTTAGGTGGCTCTAGAAGGTTCTCGGACCGAGAAATAGCCTCGTACATTTGCAATGATTTCAATTCATTTTGACCATTACGAAAATGGCGACATTTAGAAAAGTCTCAGAGACACAAGACTAGGTGCATTGGAACCGGCTCGGCCCATAGAGACGGACCCCAACGTTTCGGTCCGATCGCTCATTCAAGGACCCCATAGCAAGGCATGGAAAAAGTGGATTTTCAGCACCAATTAGGGTTTTACTCGGGCACCGAAGGACCTATCGAGCGAAACTCGGGATTCGGGGTCGCCTCACATAGGCCTTCACATAATGTCTGACCTGGACCCGCAGCTAGAACGTAACTATGTGTTTTACGTTTTTATTATGTTTTAAACTAATGGCGCTGTGAATTATGGGCCTGCTCTGACATATGTGATAGTTGGCTTCTAAATGAGTTGGAAAAAGTGGGTTTGGTGTCAATTGGTATCAGTTTGGTGTCAGAATGACATCTAATTGACTGGTGGACACTGACTTGCTAGTTGACTTTTGTACATTAGCAATATGTTTAAACGGAGAGGGACCATCACCAAAATGGCATTCTGAAATCAACACAAAAAATGGCATCACCATAGTCTCCAGGCTGTGCAGAGTTCAACGAGACGCCCCGCTTGACCGTAGCTCGCTCTGAGTGCAGCGACCTTGAAAAAAAAAAAGAAGGCGCAAAGGAAGCCTGGCCCTCAATGTCATTTGCTTTTGGGTGACAGTGAGAGAACCGTTAGGTGAGAAGCACAATTCGACCTCAGGTACGTTCCTGAGGTCCTCCCGATCCGTGCAAGCCTAACCTTGACCATGTGGCATTAACCCTTAATAGTTAAAATAAGGTGTTTACTTCAAAGAGTTTGCATTGACTTCTCTCCCCATAGGAATACATTGCCTGCACCCCTAAATTCAACCTGAAGCCTATGTGGGTTATGAATGACTTATGAACCTGTCTTCTATGACAGTCCATCAGACCACTATGAGGTCTACCTGTGCCAATTATAAGCTTCCTGAAGCAACCGGAAGTGGTTGAAATCACCTTATCAGTGTTGATCCATACACTGCATGCAGTTTGATAGACATAGTGCATTCAACCCTGTGTAGATCAGTCAATTCTTAACTTAAAGACTTAAAACTCAGGATTCTGTAAGTGGCTATGTCAATCAAGACATGTGTTTACTTATAGCTTCCTGTGCCAACCGGAAGTGCCTTTAATTGGGTCACACTGTCTGTTTTGAAGGGTTAGAAAAGTCACATCTCTCCAAAACTTCATATGTGTGACCAGGTAACCCTCTAAACTGTAAATCAGTCATTTCTCCCAGCAGATGTCAAAGAAAAGCTCTCACACGCACACACAGCAAGGATGGAGTGAAAAGTGCGGTTCTCAAAGACACAGAGAGCAGGCAATGGCATAAACATAATCTCTAGGCCGTGCCGAGGTTCAACGAGATATCCCGCTTGACCGTAGCTCGCTCGGTCTGAGCGCAGCGACCATTAGAAAAGTAGGCCCAAAATGAAGCCTGCCCCACAACGTCATTTGCTTTTGGGTGACAGTGAGAGAACCGTTAGGGTGAGAAGCACAATTCGACCTCAGGTACGTTCCTAAGGTCCTTCGATCCGTGCAAGCCTAACCTTGACCGTGTGGCATTAACCCTTAATAGTTAAAAGAAGGTGTTTACTTCAAATAGTTTGCATTGATTTCTCTCCCCATAGGAATACATTGCCTGCACCCCTAAATTCAACCTGAAGTCTATATGGGTTATGAATGCCGTATGAACCTGTCTTTGGTAACAGTCCATCAGGCCAGTATGAGGTCTACCTGTGTTGATTCTAGGCTTCCTGGACCAACCGGAAGTGGTTAAAATCACCCTAAAATTGTTTTTCCATTACCTGCCTGCAGTTTGATAGACATAGTGCATTCAACCCTGTGTAAATCAGTCAATTCTTAACGTAAGGACTTAAAACTCAGGATTCTGTAAGTTTCTATGTCAATCAAGACATGGGTTTACTTATAGCTTCCTGTGCCAACCGGAAGTGCATTTAATGATGTCACAGTGGCAGTTTCCAAGGGTTAAAAAGGTCAGATCTTTTCAAAACTTCATATGTGTGACTAGGTAACCCTCATGAACTGTAAATCAGTCATTTCTCCCAACAGATGTCAAAGAAAAGCTCTCACACGCACACACAGCAAGGATGGAGTGAAAAAGTGTGGTTCTTAAAGACACAGAGAGCAGGCAATGGCATAAACATAATGTCTAGGCCGTGCCGAGTTCAACGAGATATCCCGCTGACCGTAGCTCGCTCGGTCTGAGCGCAGCGACCATTAGAAAAGTAGGCCCAAAATGAAGCCTGCCCCACAACGTCATTTGCTTTTGGGTGACAGTGAGAGAACCGTTAGGGTGAGAAGCACAATTCGACCTCAGGTACGTTCTAAGGTCCTTCCGATCCGTGCAAGCCTAACCTTGACCGTGTGGCATTAACCCTTAATAGTTAAAAGAAGGTGTTTACTTCAAATAGTTTGCATTGATTTCTCTCCCCATAGGAATACATTGCCTGCACCCCTAAATTCAACCTGAAGTCTATATGGGTTATGAATGCCGTATGAACCTGTCTTTGGTAACAGTCCATCAGGCCAGTATGAGGTCTACCTGTGTTGATTCTAGGCTTCCTGGACCAACCGGAAGTGGTTAAAATCACCCTAAAAGTGTTTTTCCATTACCTGCCTGCAGTTTGATAGACATAGTGCATTCAACCCTGTGTAAATCAGTCAATTCTTAACGTAAGGACTTAAAACACAGGATTCTGTAAAAGCATAGCCCAGTGAGGATATGTGTTGACTTATAGCTTCCTGTGCCAACCGGAAGTGCCTTAATTGGTGTCTCAGGGGCTGTTTCGAGGGTTAAAAAGTCAGATCTGTCCAAAACTTCATATGTGTGATTAGGCAACCCCCATGAACTGTAAATCAGTCATTTTCCCATAAAATTTCAAAGGAAAACTAAATCACACAGACACACAACTTGGAAGGAGGGACGTATTGGGGTTGTAGAGACAGACAGTGCCTCCAATAGTTAGCTTTGTTCGAGCTAAAAGAACCGTCAGACCTAGAGTTCCGAAACTTTAGAAACCTGTTCTAGACCTCGGGTCGATAGTGCGTGGTGAGTTAGGTGGCTCTAGAAGGTTCTCGGACCGAGAAATAGCCTCGTACATTTGCAATGATTTCAATTCATTTTGACCATTACGAAAATGGCGACATTTAGAAAAGTCTCAGAGACACAAGACTAGGTGCATTGGAACCGGCTCGGCCCATAGAGACGGACCCCAACGTTTCGGTCCGATAGCTCATTCAAGGACCCCATAGCAAGGCATGGAAAAAAGTGGATTTTCAGCACCAATTAGGGTTTTACTCGGGCACCGAAGGACCTATCGAGCCGAAACTCGGGATTCGGGGTCGCCTCACATAGGCCTTCACATAATGTCTGACCTGGACCCGCAGCTAGAACGTAACTATGTGTTTTACGTTTTTATTATGTTTTAAACTAAAGGCGCTGTGAATTATGGGCCTGCTCTGACATATATGATAGTTGGCTTCTAAATGAGTTGGAAAAAGTGGGTTTGGTGTCAATTGGTATCAGTTTGGTGTCAAAATGACATCTAATTGACTGATGGACACTGACTTGCTAGTTGACTTTTGTACATTAGCAATATGTTTAAACGGAGAGGGACCATCACCAAAAGTGACATTCTGAAATCAACCCTAACGAGCCATGGAGATGAACCAGAATCACTGCCCAGCTATCCCGAGTTCATCGGGCCAGTCAATTTCACATTCCTGCAGGATTTTTATAGCATGACAAATTTGTGATGGTACCTGCCCATTGAACCATATTGCAAATGCACAGTGACTTTGCAAAAGTGAGAAAACATAAACAAATGGACATGATGAAATCAACACAACGAGTGATGGAAATGTACAACTATCACTGCTCAGCCATCCTGTGTTCATCAGACCAGTCAATTTTGCATTTTTTTGAGCATGTCAAATTTCATATGGTAAATGCACATTGAAACATATTGCAAATGCGCGCACTTGCAATATGATTCTATAGTGTAAAAACATCACCTAATGGACATGATGAAATCAACACAACGAGTGATGAAATGTACAACTATCACTGCTCGGCCATCCTGTGTCCATCAGACCAGTCAATTTTGCATTTTTTGAGCATGTCAAATTTCATATGGTAAATGCACATTGAAACATATTGCAAATGCGCGCGCACTTGCAATATGATTCTATAGTGTAAAAACATCACCTAATGGACATGATGAAATCAACACAACGAGTGATGAAATGTACAACTATCACTGCTCGGCCATCCTGTGTCCATCAGACCAGTCAATTTTGCATTTTGAGCATGTCAAATTTCATATGGTAAATGCACATTGAAACATATTGCAAATGCGCGCGCACTTGCAATATGATTCTATAGTGTAAAAAAACATCACCTAATGGACATGATGAAATCAACACAACGAGTGATGGAAATGTACAACTATCACTGCTCGGCCATCCTGTGTCCATCAGACCAGTCAATTTTGCATTTTTGAGCATGTCAAATTTCATATGGTAAATGCATTGAAACATATTGCAAATGCGCGGCGCACTTGCAATATGATTCTATAGTGTAAAAAACATCACCTAATGGACATGATGAAATCAACACAACGAGTGATGGAAATGTACAACTATCACTGCCCGGCCATCCTGTGTTCCCATAGCGAGCATTAATATCAGAATGACCGGTAAATGCATTTACAACCATATTTTAATTTTGGGTTACCAGTTGCACAACAATGCACGTGCATTTGCAATATGATTCTATAGTGAAAAAACATCACCTAATGGACATGATGAAATCAACACAACAAGTGATGGAAATGTACAACTATCACTGCTCGGCCATCCTGTGTTCATCAGACCAGTCAATTTCACATTCCTGCAGGATTTTTATAGCATGACAAATTCGTGATGGTACCTGCCCATTGAACCATATTGCAAATGCACAGTGACTTTGCAAAAGTGAGAAAACATAAACAAATGGACATGATGAAATCAACACAACAGGTGATGGAAATGTACAACTATCACTGCTCAGCCATCCTGTGTTCATCAGACCAGTCAATTTTGCATTTTTGAGCATGTCAAATTTCATATGGTAAATGCACATTGAAAC